>NW_024582445.1:2093406-2135249 GCF_018398535.1 Haplochromis burtoni
CTTTTCATAAGGGTCTTATGAATCGCTCTTTGTCTGGTCCCTCATGTGTTTGTCTTTGTACATTTTATGCAATAATATTGATTATTTAAATACAGGAAATGAGGATTTCTCTTTTGAATTTTTTTTTATTCTTTCTGTTTCAACACTGTTTTGATTTCAGTACATTTTCTTTGTTTTCAATTTCGTTTTTCCCTACAGCTCTGCCCTCCACATTGGCCGATAGCTTAGCAAGTGATGGCCAAGAGTCAGAAAGTGGTGCAGCTCTATTTATGTTAATGGTTTTGTTTATGTGCATATTCTTTATAAAGTATTTACAGTTGTTTTTTTAAGATTAAAAACTAGGTCATTGATTAGTTTGTGTTCTTTTTTTAAGATAGTGTTACTATCTGCTAACACCTTTGACGAAGACCGACTGATAAATCTGCAGTTACCAGCCTGTAGCTATAAAATAAAGCAAAGCCATGACACTAAGTCCCCTTTTCCATGACTACATTAGTACTTACTCTGATTGACTCGCGACGTTTTTCAGGGTTTTCCATTAGGTCATAGTACCAAGTACTAAAATGGGACCTGCTCGGCCAGGGCTCCAAGCAATCCGAGCAGGTACTAAAATGGGACTTCGTCAGACTGCTTGCCACTGATTAGCTGATCAGTGTCATCATTTGATGAGTTATGAGAGCATCTCGTTCACAAACATTCAAACCGCCATTTAAAGAAGAAGAAAAAGAAAGAAATTGCTACAAAAACAACACGTTGGTTCCCGAGTCTGAGGAAAAGCCACAGACTAAGCAGCAGGTATATTCTTGCCGTTTGTGTCACATACCAATTACATCAAGGGACGCTCGGACGCGTTGTGGTAACAACAGCCGAGCACATTAGGTTGGACTCCATTGTAATGGAAAACCAGTTGATTCGAGTCTAGTCTTGGCAAGTTGCGCCGAGTAGGTCCTAATGGAAAAGGAGCTTAATTGGAGATATCTGTACATGTTGTGATGAAAACAAACAAAGAAAGTTGTTTGTTGTTGTTGTTGTTGTTTTTTTTGGTTTTTTTGACAATTTCTTTGTCCACATGATTGCAGTCTTCTTGCATCAATGATGCAGTCAAACAGAAACATACTATTATTTAGCCGCACTTATCTAGTTAACTGGCTAATATGGCATCGCAGCTCCACAGCCGCACCCACTAGTCATCTGTATATGTTGTGTTACAAATTGTTGTAACACACTATTTTAACAGTGTTGATTATTTCACAACCTCTAATGTCTGATACAAGTAGAAACTTGACACTACTTTCTGCCTGTTTGCCGTCATTCAGAAAGTTGCTGACCATTGGTTATCCAAGCTCATGACACCTGCCCACCCAGGATACTGTGTGTCCAGACAGAAACTAAAGAAGTCAAAAGCAACCTAGAAAACTTGACAAAGGATTTTTAGAGAAATCCTGATCAGTGACAAAAAGGTTGAGGATTGGTGGAGGATTACATGTAGGACTCTTCCAGTATTTGTTGGTTTACCTTTGAAAGCAATTGCTTTCGTTTCAGTTTTTTTTTTTTCTCCTATTCATTTTAATAAATGTTACTTCTGCAAAAGTGCAGTTGTGCTCTTAAACATACAAAAAAGAATTAAAATATCTAGAAATGAGTCACTGCTACAATAAAGCAGCAGGGCATAAGCTTGATATAGACTGACATTATTGTTTCACCATTTAACCACTGAGGGGGGAGGGGCAAAGGAGGAGCCCATCAAAGCTATAATTTTATTCCTTTGTTTTGTGCTCACTTTTCATCATTCTTTTGTTTCAGCTTTTTTCTTGGCACATACAATGTGAACGGACAGGCACCAAAGGAAAGCCTCCGTCCTTGGCTGAGTTGCACTCCCGAGCCCCCTGACATGTACTGCGTGGGGTAAGTCATATTCTCCTGCTGAACAATAGCTGTGCACTGCTCCGCTTAATCCTATTACAAAGACAGACATTTACTCCTCAAACCTCTGACAGATGCATGCAGCCGCTGAGACAGTTTTAAGTGCTGAAGACACCTGCCCACTGATTTTTGCACTGTGTATCCACTAATCCGGCCTGTTTCAGTTTACCGCTTTGGTGTTAAGGAGCCAAAAAGTTTAGTCAGTACCATAGCACTTGTGGATGAAGTGGAAATCAAACCCTTAAAGTTTCACCATTTGCCCTTTTTTTGCAGTTTTCAGGAGCTTGACCTCAGTAAAGAGGCTTTCTTCTTCAATGACACCCCCAAGGAACAGGAGTGGACAAAAGCTGTGTCTGAGGCATTGCATCCAGATGCCAAGTATGCCTTAGTAAGGATTTTTTTTTTCTCCCTCACATCTTGCAGTTCATTGCTATTAGTTGATATTTGAGAAGACTTGCGAATGTCACGATTCACACCACTGATCTTCATTTTAGAGGGCATGTTTGGTTTTCTTCTACATGGGCAACAGTCACACTTTAAAATAGTTTCCTGAAACTGATACAATGCATGCGTTACAGTTTCAAGAACTTCTAGCACCACCTTTCTGTGGTAATAATAATTATCACACAATCTTATTACATCGATTATTACTGTTTATTTCTAATAGGAGTTATTATATCCCTGTTGCTTTCATAAGCTTAGTCAGACCTTAGGTCTGCCTCTTTTTCTTGTCTTCTGTCTTCACTTTTGTGTTCTTCCTCATTCTTAGAGTACCGACCAGCACATTAGCTTCCTCTTTTTATAGCTGTGGTTGGGTTTTTTTTTTGGTTTTTTTTTATTCAAATCGCCTTAAACGCCACATGATATATGCCAGGTCACCATCCTGTCAGTTTGTTGGATTTTTTTTTTCTGCATCCACTGCGAGTTCTCTGACTAAAGCACACTTGGCTGCTCTGTTTCTGACACTTTAACTCTTACATAAGTTAAAGCTATTATGAAGTACTTTGCGCTCCTCATACCCAACTGTGTCTGAGATGTGATTCTCCGCTTCCGTTTTACTGTTCCTAGTAGTTGACGCTGACAAAGTGCTGATATAAGCAACAGAAACTGCGCTAAAGCATCTCTGATCATGTCTTGTGGCTACACAATCTCTTGAGTTCCAGTGCCACATCAAAAATGTTTTCATTTAACCACAAGAAATCATTTGTATACTGTTGGTCTGTTTCTGCAGGTGAAGTTGGCGCGCCTGGTGGGCATTATGTTGATCTTCTTTGTGAAGAAGGAGCATGCAGAATTCATCTCAGACGTGGAGGCTGAGACTGTAGGCACTGGCATCATGGGGAGGATGGTAAGGACAGTATTTCAAACTCTCTTTGTGTACAAGTCATCATATAGGTTTCTGGTATTGTGCAAAGTCATTAAGTTGATGTCTGTGGTGTCTGACCATGGGATTTGGTTGCGTGACGGTTAACACTGTTGCCTCAGAGTAAGAAGTTGCTTTGTTCAAATCCAGCATCTGGCCAAGACCTTTCTGTGTGGTGTATGCATGTGCTCCCCATGCATGTGTGGGTTCTCTCCAGGGTACTCACACAGTCAAAAGCAATGCATTTAGTCAGGGTTAGGTTAATTGATGATTTCATATTGCCTATGGGTTTATAATCAGGGTGCACATAAGTGGTCCGTAGGTGCGCATTCGCTGTCAAAATAAAAGACGCACACCAGATAAGAAGTTGCAACGCGCGTTTGCGTACATATAAAAGGCACTGTTTTTGTCCGCTAGAGTGGCATTTTCAGGGCATATTCTGCACCACATCTCTGTGTGTTCATCATTTGTTTGAAGCCAGCTCACCTCCTGCAACCACTTTTCCGAGAATACGCGCTTCTTTTGAGGTTCGGACTCCTTCTGACATTTCTTTGGAGGTGGAGGAACACCAAAGTAATTGCTTAAAGGAGCTTGCTTCTTCGACATCTTTAAGAGTTCTAAAGAAATGTCCTCCTCCAGAAAATCTTATGTACGCAAACGCAAGTTGCAACTTATTATCTGGTGCGCATCTTTTATTTTGACAGCGAATGAGCACCTGCGGACCACTTATGTGCACCCCTGTTTATAATGGACCCGTCCAGGGTGTACCCCACCTCTTACCTCATGGTAGCAGTAATAGGCTCCAGCCCCACCATGACCCTGAATCTGAGAAATGATTGGATGGAATTGGAAATAATTTTTTAGAAATAAACCATATAGAGTCAGGAGCTTTAGGTCAGGGGTTCT
The DNA here is from genome assembly GCF_018398535.1 of Haplochromis burtoni. Taxonomy (NCBI): domain Eukaryota; kingdom Metazoa; phylum Chordata; class Actinopteri; order Cichliformes; family Cichlidae; genus Haplochromis; species Haplochromis burtoni. The sequence goes on from NW_024582445.1 coordinate 2,097,599, forward strand.
CAACATTTTGTGGGCTAAGGACCTGGCACAGGGAAAACATTCTTTAAGGATCCCAAAAAATCCTATATTTTGTTGGGTTGAGCTTACTGTCAGGTGACCATGTAGGCTTATCAGCCAAGCTATGCAAGCAGCAGGAAAAATTAATTTTACCCTAATATTATTGAGGGATTTCCCCCACCCAGATCAGTTGACATATTCCACAATTATATTAGCATTTATATTCAGCTAGAAATGATGTAGGAACTAGTACAGGCTGGTTTTACTGCATAAATTGCCAAATATTCTGCAGTGCTTGGGTGTGGGTCCTTGTACACATTCTGCCTTTCTGTTTTAGATTATGTCAATAGCATTGTTTTAGTTCCAGATTGAAATGATTTTCCTCATATACATATAAACAGGAAGTGTTGAGTATTAGCATTTACATGAAAATTGAAAGGATGAAAGAAAACAAAAATTGGGCTTATGCTATGATGTCTGTCAACTGCCATACAATTTTTATTTTTATTTTTTTATAACTGCCTCATGTATTGCCATTTACCAAGATGGCAATGCATGAGGCAGTTTTTAAGCACAAACAATCTCCTGTGATGATGAAAAGGCATCTCTACTTCCTGTGAACTATTCACTTCAGTGCTTATTCATCCATGAAGCTCTTCCTACAGTAGCTTCAACTTTATTTCTCATACACTGGTGCAGGAAAGGTTATTCTTAACTCATGCGACCGTGCTTACTTAGCAGTCCCTGCAGAGTAGAGCAGATGGCTGGCTAGGGACCAGTGGGAGGGGGGTAGAGCTATGTAAGGTCACTCCATCCTTTCCTGCAGTAATGGGACAGTAGTTTATGAATTGCAGCAAGAAATATCCAAAACATGCCAAGCATGAAATTGTTTGCATAATATTGACTTATTGTTTAGCAGATGAGTAAAATCATAGTAAATAAAAACATTTAGTCATTTTATTTTAGTGTTTGCGGAGGCGTTTCAGTGTTTTCTGTCCATTCTAATCAATTACTGATTCACAGGGAAACAAGGGAGCTGTGGCAATCCGTTTTCGCTTCCACAACTCTGATATCTGCGTGGTCAATTCCCACCTTGCTGCTCATGTTGAGGAATATGAGAGACGTAATCAGGACTATAAGGATATTTGCAGTCGTCTTCAGTTTCGCCAACCTGACCTCACCCAGGCGCCACTCACTATCATGAAGCACGAGTAAGTAGCCGTCATTTTAAAATTTACATTGTGAATGAAATAAATAAATACAAGTTTCTCATATTTATGACTATTTCATTAGAATTTGTGTTCTGTTTCTGAATTAGTGTTATTTTATGGATCGGGGACCTCAACTACAGAATTAGTGAGCTTGACGTTGACAACGTGAAGGGTCTCATCAGCAAGAAGGACTTTGAAACTCTGCACAGTTTCGATCAGGTAATATTAATTATGGTTTCCTGATGTGTTTTGTATTCAAACGTGTTTGTGAGCAGTGATATTTACCTATTGCGTGTGGTCATCAGCTCAAGAGGCAGATCGACGAGGAGGCTGTGTTTGTGGGATTTGAGGAGGGGGAGATTGATTTCCAGCCCACCTACAAATATGACACTGGCTCTGACAGTTGGGATACAAGGTAATCTTCTCACATGGAGGCATTGTAAGTCATTCCATGTCAGTGTTCGTAGCAAAAGGTAAACTGATAACAGAAAGAAGTAGCAGACATACTATCATTGTAGTTCGAACACTATAGCTGCTTGTGTTATCATCACATTTTTTGTGACACACCAGTGATTCAGGTCAGCCCACATTTCTTTTCCTTCTCTGTTGAGACAGTTCTGTCTCATCAATTGTTAAATGGTTGGAGATTCCTACTCTGCAAACAATTATCCCTCTATTCAGAGCTGCTTAACTGTTTTTTTTGTCTATAGTATTTACTGAAGGATAGCCTCAAGAGAATACCATAGTAGCATTATAATAGAAATGTCAGGGTTGGGGTTGATGACTGCCATATTGCAAAGACAATGCAGAGTGATTTTTGAGCTCTGCTGTGTTTAAAGTTTTTTTCCATTTTGTTTTTTGATAAAATGTTTGTTGAATACACTCACAGCTACTTTATTAGGTACACATTAGTAGTGTCATGGGTTAATTGTTTCAACAAGGTGATGGAAAAATTCCTCACAGATTTTTATGCATTGACATGATAGCTTCACATAACTGCTGCAGATTTGTAGGCTGCAAATCAGTGATGCAAATTAGTTCCACCACATAACAAGGGTGCTTTATTGGATTGAGATCTAGTGACTGTAGAGGCCATTTGAATGCAGTGACATACTGTTATTCCTTGTTACACACACTATTCTGCTGGAAGCAGCCATAGGAGGATAGATAGACTGTGGTCATAAAGGGATGGACAGTGTTAGTAATTATACTCAGGTAGGTTGTGAGGTTTAAACTATGCTCCCAATTCTGGAATATTCCAAATAAACCTTCTGGCACCAGTGACCATGCTGTTCTGACCTTTTTTCTCCCATACTCTGATGCTTGTTATAAGCTTGTAAATGCCTAAATGTATTGAGCTGCTGTCACATAATTGGCTGAATGGATATTTTCATTAACAAGCAGTTGAATATGTATACCTAATAAAGTGGCCAGCGAGTGTGTGTACAAGAGCTACATTACCTAAGAATTGACTTGAGCAATGTAAGGAAAAAAATTACATCTCATTTGCATCAGTGTCCTTTATAAATTGGTTTAGCCATCCGATGTGGCCCGGAACTGTGAGCTTTGTTGTGTAATATTCAGTACTCTTGCAACACCTCACAAGAGAATCTCCCTGCAGGGATTGTGTCATTAATTTTGATAATGGATAAATGGAGTCAGAGATAATTCCTGCCTTCATTGTTTTATTGCTTTGTAATAAAATAGACACTTGGGAACCAATGTTTGCCATTTATTTTGAACTTAGTGAAAAATGTCGTGTCCCTGCGTGGTGCGATCGTATCCTGTGGAAAGGAAAGAACATAAAGCAACAGCATTACCAGAGTCACATGACTCTGAAGACCAGTGACCACAAACCTGTCAGCTCCCTGCTCATCATTGAGGTAAATGATTTAGCTGAAGAGCTTTTTTTAATTTTTTTATTTATTCTGTGGCTTTTTTTAAGTACACATTATTTCTTTGCTTTTACTTAATCCTGTTTTTCTTCATCCTGCAGATCAAGAGGATAAATAGTGAGGATTATAAGAAGACCTTTGAAGAAATTGTTCGTGATATTGACAAAATGGAGAATGAATGCATTCCATCTGTAACCTTGTCCAAGCGAGAGGTAAAGCTTCACCTTACGATTCTCCCTGGCATTAAATTAAAATACATAATAATAAAAATAATGAAAGAGTGCATTATGCAGACATTCAAAGGATACAATAGCTTCACATGATCTGAAGGAAAAAACTTTTTTTTGTTTATCTTTGCTCATAAATCTGCTTCCCCCCCCCCTTTTTCTGTTTTTTTCTCAGTTCCACTTCAAGGACGTGAAGTTCATGCAGCACCAGGCAGAGACGTTGAGCCTCTTGAATGACGGGCAGGTCCCATGTCAGTTTGAGTTTATTCCAAAGCCGAATGAGTTCACATACAGCAAGCCCTGGCTCACAGCCAACCCCCCCAAAGGCTTTATTGCTCAGGGTGAGTAACACGTCATCGTTGTGTAAAAACCAACAAATTTAATTTTAATAAAACATTAATCCATTAGCCTGGTCATATAGAAAGAGACTGACTTGGATTTAAGTGGCAGACTCCTTTGAACTGACAGATTATGCTTATTATAGTGTCTTTGAAATCCTCAAAGAGTACTACGTCATAATTGCTTGTTATGACCACAGTATAACATAACAACTGACTGGAGCAGCCTTCTCTTTAATTTGCGCTTCTCTCTAAATATCTAGGTGGTTCTGTGGATATTGACCTTGAGGTTTTCGTAAATCGCACAACAGCACCTGAGCTTAACTCTGGCAAGCAGGAGATTGAAGACATCCTGGTGCTCCATCTAGAGCGGGGCAAGGACTATTTTATCTCTGTGACAGGAAACTACCTGCCAAGCTGTTATGGCACTTCTATCCATGCACTATGTCAGCTGAGGGAGCCCATTCAAGACATTCCACAAGAGACCCTCCTTCAACTGGTTAGTGCTCACTTGAAATACCTCTATTGTATTCATTGTTGCCTCAGGGGCTTCATTATAGTAGTTTTGAGGATTGGAGAGTAATTAAGCTGTAACTAAACTGCCTTTCATTCTGTTTTTTCCTTCCCAATATCAGGCAGAGTTGCCTATAAAGGAGAACGCAGCAAACACTGAAAAGCCTCTTGACATTCCTAAAGAACTTTGGATGATGGTGGATCACTTATTCCGCAATGCAGTCAAACAGGTCAGAAAATTGATGGTGATGTAACAGTGTTGTAATAAAATCAAACAATACTATGCTCCTACTTTGTTTTATAGTGTCCACTTCATGTGAATTGCACTACACTTGGCTTCCTGCCAGCTTTTTGTGATTAAGGATAAATAGACTGAATGAAGATCCTTGCAATGAATTTATTCTGCTGCATTAGCCACTGCGCTTCAAATAATTTCTTTAGCTGAAGGGAATCTGTGGTGTATAATGAGAGAACGAGTCTGAATGTATTGTCCTCTATTTGCAGGAAGACATATTTCAGCAACCTGGACTCCGGATTGAATTTGCTGAAATAAGGGATTGCCTTGACACGGGGATGCCAGAGTCCCTCCGTATCCTTTCAAAACTATAATAAAATTAGCAGAAAAATATTGTTTGTCCTTATAGAATATTTGAAGAAGTCACAGAGCACAGTCAGTACATATGTTTTATTTTATCTTAAGAGCATTAAATCTATATTGGATGGGTTTTAGCAGCCCTGTAATACTCAACATTCAGGATTTAAATGCAAATAAATTGGCTCTGAAAGTTGGGACCTTAAATGACCATAGGTTATTACAGAAAGTAATAAGCTTGATTTTTTCGAATACTCTGTATTGCTGTTTAATCCATGTAATTGCAAACGTGTTGTTTTGAATGTTGCTTAGAATGTAATACTGTTTGTTTTGGGAGGGGGGTTTAAGTATAATTTATGTTGTACTTTTATGTGATATGTAATTTTTTTTTTTCTTAAAATTTGCTACCTTGACCCTGCTACTCTTGACCTGCAGCGGGTAGTAATCACTCAGTAGCAGAGGCCTTGCTTCTGTTCCTAGATGCCCTCCCAGAGCCTGTGGTTCCCTACTCATTTTACCAACGCTGCCTTGAATGCTGCACCAGTGCCAGCCAGTGTGAGCAAGTAAGGAAAAAAAAAAGAACAGAGTTAGTCACCCATTTCTACTAATCCTACATTAAATTGTAAAAGTTAAAAGTATTGTATTTTTTGTCTAGGTTATTTCCATGCTACCTCAGTGCCATAAAAACGTGTTCAACTATTTAGCTGCCTTTCTCCGTGAGCTTTTGAAGAATTCAGCTATCAATCGATTAGATGTCAGCATCCTGGGTAAGAACATGAAGCAAGCAGTTCCTTTGATTTATAAATGTGTTATTACTACTTTGTGCTTTAGGCAACATTTTACTTTGTGACTTTTTTATTGCTCAGTGTAAAGCTGGGGACTTGTGTAAAGATGTCCTTTGTGCTAATCTGTTCCACCAAATAAAGGTTGATTGTGAACTAAAGTATAGCAGGAAAATGAACTTCAGTTAAAAGAAATGTATCTATTTAAAACATTTTGTGTCATTTTCTGTGTTACATTCCTTGAAATGTCAAAATTATTACAGACACTGTTTTTATGAATGATTTCTCTATACTGTGTAATATGAACAATATATTTTCTTTATGTGTAGCCACCATTTTTGCCTCCTTGCTTCTGAAGTCACCTGCAAAGCAGGATCTTGCTGAGAAGAGGAAGACTCAGGAGTTCTTTCAGCACTTCCTGACCCAAAGCTCCTCCTAGATGGAGGGCTTGTCCCCCTTGCTGAAGCTGAACACTAAAAACTGTAAACGTCCAGTATTTGAAATAACTGTAATGATTTGATATCCTCTTTGTATAACTATGTAGAGTTATTACTGTCAGTGATGTTTCTTATTTCTAATCACTTTATTTCAAAACCAAGTTTGTGATCAGTTGATGCAGAATTTATTGTATATCATTGAGCATATGTAGAAGCCTAACAAATTTTAATGTATGTATATTTTATTTAAAAAGAACAATTTGTATTTTCATGTCTCTGATCTAAAAAGTGTATTGTTTTTTATATATAAAATGTCTGCAAACACGTGTGTTGGTAGTAATTTTTTTCTAATGAAAATGATTTATTTTAGCAAATAATACAAACACTAAATATAAAAGCGAAACCCCTTCCCTACAATTATCTTATGGAATTTTTTAACATTGTTATTTAGCGTTAGTTATACATTATTTCCCATAATTCATCACGAATGGCTGCGAGCCTGTGACGTATGGCTTTCTAGGGAGGGGATAGGAAGAAAGTGGTCAACATCCAAAGCATCGGAATAAGGATTAAAATTCAGAGGTAAATTTATTTTAATGTCATTTCCTTCTAGTCGATCCACTTAAACCTCAGTTTGCCACTTTATCACCGGGTAAAATGAAACTGACCATCTTTGCAGGAACGATAAGTAATCTCCACAATAAACGTTTATCGTTAGCCCCTTAGCTTAGCAATGAGCTAAAGTGTTGCTATCCAGCAAAGCTATGAATGTGTAGAGAAATAAGTGGCAGCTGACTTACCTAGCCTAGCCTCTGGCTAACTAGTTCCCATTTAGCTTTCTGTGGCTTACGAGCTGAAGAGAAAAACACTCTAAAGATATGTAACGGCAGATGCAAAATAAGCAGCCTAAGATTAATTTACAGCAGCTAACCAGCGACGTATGAGGCTGGAGACGATGTAATCATGATATGAGATCAGATATCCACCAGAATGCTAGCATCGTAAAGCTAACAACCTCAGTACTGTGACATTAAGTTGTGAGAACGATATTGTTCAGTCAGCTAAAGGTTAACCTTGCAGCCACTGAGTGCCTATAAGGTCACGCTTATGTTTGGAAACTGCGCGGCATTGTGTGCGCAGCCATGTAAAAGTTAACTGTCACCGTCGGTTTGAAGTGACAGCTTTCATACGCAGCATTTAACGTTTTCCTTTAGAGGTAGCCTGATGAATTTTGATTGATTAGAAGTCACCGAGTAGCTAGGGCTAAGCACCAGCTATCTCATGACATCTGTCACTGGAGTAAGAAAGTTCCAGATCGCGATGTGTAGCTTTAGTTTCTGTGAACAGTGTTTATGTCTCTTACTAAGTAACTACTTGCGGTGATTTCAGTCTGACGTGTTGAAGAAAAAAATTCGCTGCTTTTGACTGACACCCGCAGGTCCGCTACATTAGGGGGTGAACATGTTTAAAACGGGCATTTAATGTAGTCAAAAAAAACCCTTATTCTGCCAAAAGCACACATAGCTGTGGCTCTGTCTAGTTATTTGTTGCCAAATGTTCCTGTCTGTCAGCGTGGGGCTACATAGTGACAGCTGATATAGTTTAACTCGGCAGCCCTAGTCAGATCTGCTGCTGAATCACTAAACGCTGATAAATATATTCAGTCTTTATATTGGGCTCAGCTATGAGAAACTATGAGTTTCTGCTCAACAGTGTTTGCTTTTTTCCAATTACAATTTGTAATAATTCAGCTGAGCTATACAACCTAAGAGCGTAAGTGAAGTAGCTTCTTTCTTTTTCAGGGTGAAACATTAACGTGTGAGAGTGCAGTCCTTCTTGCCAAGGAAGGAGAGGCATCAGAGACCATGAGTGAGAATGGCCCTCATACGGAGGCGCCTATGTACTTTGAGGTGGAGGTGGATCAGCTGGAGCGGGATGATGAAGAAGATGACAAGATCCACTTTGGCAAAGATGGTGACCTAATTGCTGAACCTTCGTCATCCTCTGGTCGGGTCTATGACCGCACCACGGTCCTCATTGAGCGGGACCCAATACGACTGGATGAGGAGGGAGAAGAGGAGGGTCACTGTGGAGGGGATGAAGATGGAGTCACCTTCCTAACAGAGGGAGAAGGTGATGGAGATGAGGAGGAGGGATCGCTGGCCTTTATGACAGACCCAGATGGGATGTCGCAGGGTTATGTGCACCACACAATTTCTCCTGACCAGATCCAGTTCACAATAAATCCAGGGTCCACCCCAATGCCACGCAACATCGAGGGGGCTACGCTCACCTTGCACTCTGAGTGCCCAGAGACCAAGCAGAGAGAGGTGAGCAAAAATAAGTGCATCTTGTCCAGCTGTTACAAGACATATGCTTGTTTGGTCATCAGAGGCTCCTCTGATTGGCTCTAAGGTAGTGCACATGTATGACAGATTGCAGTGATTGCTTGTCTAAGCTGTTTCAGTTATTACAACAAATTGCAGAAGAGTAGATGGTTTAAAGATTTTATGATTTTATCCTCTAATAATATAGTGATCTTTTTTTTTTAAATCTAGTTTGTCCTGGTGAAAAATGGTGTGCAGTTGAAAATATGTCACTGTGCTTCAAGTTCTTTTAAAGGATCTTCTCAGCAACTATGCAGAAGTTGCCATTCTGTTGCCTTCAGCAGTAACCTATCTTAATTAGCAGAGATGAACAGCATAGTAAAACCATCTGATAGGAAGTTTGCACTTGTTAACCAGTAGGTACCTAACATAAAAGGTAGGGAGGCACATTGGGGAAAAACATGGTTCTCTTTCCTGTGTTTAATCAGTTGATTTAGATGATATATAGCCTACAGAGCCATCTTTACCACTATTATGATCCTTTCTTTTAACAGTAGTCTATAAACATCTGAGGAGCACAGTTGTGGGACATTTGTGAGAGAAATGTTGCCAGATTCTTGTCTGATACAGGATTGTAGCTCACAACAGCTGTATATTTTTAATTGATGAAAGGTCTGGACTCCGGGCAGGTCAGTTCACCACTAGCACTCTTCCACTTCAAAGCCATGCAACAGATGCAGTAGCATTGTCTTACTGAAATATTTAAGGACTTTCACAAAAAAGACATCATCTGGGTAAAGCATATGTTGCTCTAAAGCCTGTATAGACCTTTCAGCATTGTCTTTGCAGATGTGCAAGCTGTTAATTTCATAGGCTCTAATGTATGACCCACACAATCAGAGATGCAGGCTTTTGAACCGAGTGCTGATAACAAGCACGTTGGTCCCTCTCCTCTTTAGAGGTTGCAGGAAAAATGAGGATGCAACACGACCTGAACAGTTAACTGTGTTCACAGACACAGATTTCTAAAAGTGTTCCTGAGCCCATCCAATGATTTTTGGCCTTATCCCTTGCACACGGAGATTTCTGCAGATTCTCAGAATCTTTTGAGGAACAATATTCTGAAATTGTTCCACAACTTGTAAATGCAGATTCTTTTGTAAATTGGTGAGCCCCTTCCGTAAAAGAGAGGCAGCTTACTTCTAACACTGCCTCTCTACGATCCTCTTCTTATACCCAATCATGGTATTGGCCTTTTTTTAACAGTTCATCTGATTCACTGCAAAGTGTTGAAAGCGGTTTTGTTGCCCCCATCCTAATGTTTTTATGAAATGGTAAAATGTCTGCTTAAACATTTAGTAAGTTTATTGTGTTCTATAGAAGTTACACAAAAGTTTTTGTTCATTTTACACAGCACCAAGACTTTTTTGGGTTTAAAAGTTTTATAGAACAATAGAATTACACTTAAAATTGACTGCAAACTTTTCAGAGTAAAGCATTATGACTATATTGACTTGATCATGGTATTTTCATATTTTAAAATCATATTATATATTGAAGATTAATATACTAGTAAATTTAGATTTTGTTATCATTAGATGGGTGTGGTGCTGGAGCAAATCCCTTATTATTTCTCAATATTATTGGCAGAAACTTTGCTGCTTTTGTAGCCAGTTTTGGTTTGAAAGGTGAAGTTAAGTCAAGGTTTGATTTTATTTATTAGCAGTGTCCGCTCAGTTTTTAACCCCTTTACCAACTGCAATAATAACAAATATCTAAAGAAAAAGATTTTGAGCAACCCTCTGAATTAAAAGACAACTATATATTTCTTGCAGCAGTATAGAAGCATACCGGGATCTTTTATTGTGTGTGTCTGTATGTGTACACTCTTCTGCAGGCCTGGAATCATAAATAGTCATGTGCATGCATGTCTTTGTAATATGTTAAACAAAGCAAATATGAAATATGAATCCCCGTGGAACGCGTGCACTGGGGTGTGAATGGTTTGTCCAATATTTGTTGGCCACGCTAAGCACTCCTCTTTCATAAACCAATTTGTAATGGAGTGGTCTCTTCCACTATGCATGTGGGAAGCTGGAGCATAAAGTGCTCCCTCGCAATGATCATATTCACAGTGTGGTAGAATCACAATGGTGTGGGAGATAAATGCAGATCTGAGCTGCCAGCTTTAGCAGGGTTCTGCTGTGGGTTTGTGTAGATATTTGCTTAACAAATTATCCCTGCCACACACTAATAACCAGACTGAATGGTTTCAGACTACCATTGCTCAGATTAGCGCTTGTCAGAAGGACCGAAAGCTAAGTCAGCTGTGTGTAACTTTCACTGTATCACAGTTGTGATACTGGGTGTCGTGGAGTTCTGCAAACACTGCAAGGTTCATGCTGAGTTTTCTCTGATGCATCTAATATTCTCACTTGCCTTGCTTTGATTTAAATTGGGCTACAATTCGTTTTTACAAGAATACTAAGAGAATTCAATTTAGTAAATGAGGTAATAGCAGCAGAGGAAGGAGAGTCTCTTGTTGAGGAGGCCAGCCACAAGTTTTCTCCTCCTGGTTTTGTGTTCAATACACTATAGAATAGAGACTGGGCTGCTTTTATTCACAGTGCCCCCAGGATATTTGTGTGAGAGCAGAGCAGGAGACTGCCCCACTGCAATGGACATCGGTGCTGTGAAAGAGAATTGAGGGTTAGTCATCACTGATGTCCTTAATGCTCACCCGCTTTGTGTACTGATGGGAGGTTGAGTCATTAAGTTCAAATCCTATCCAAAAGGCCACCCTGAGTCAGACTGTCACCTCATTCAATGGCAGGGCAGGTTATTATTATTTCTGAGCTGGATTTACTAATTTCTCCCTGTCTTGTTGAAATGGTGTTGTTAAATAAAGTTAAAACGCAGATTAACTGATTTTTTTAAAGAGATTTGATGCAATCCTTTTCTTAGCACCAGCATTATTTCACTATGTTTTAATTCCACTTACCATTTTTATTCTCTCACTTTCAGGTAAAGCGGTACCAGTGCATGTTCGAAGGCTGCACAAGGACGTACAGCACAGCAGGAAACTTGCGGACACACCAGAAAACGCATCGGGGCGAGTACACATTTGTGTGTAATCAGCAAGGCTGTGGAAAGGCCTTTCTCACCTCTTACAGCCTTAAGATCCACGTCCGTGTTCACACCAAGGAGAAGCCATTCGAGTGTGACGTACAGGGCTGTGAAAAGGCGTTCAACACGTTGTACAGGTGAGCCTTTTTTGTTGTCTTTCATGTTGCTGTCTTTACATTGCTGTGGAAACTTGAAGTTTATATGAAGTCACCTTTATCATCACTGTAGGTTCCATTTCAGTTTTGTTAGACTTGATCAAAAGTAGGTTAAGATAATTAGACCTAAGTGTTGGGGGCAGTACACAAAGCGTGATGCAGTAGATGTTTTGACACAAAAAAATGACTCAAGCGACTCGGGACTTGATTAAAAGAGGAACATATTTCAGTCATTCCGCCAGGTCTCTTGTTTGACCACAAGATATATCAGATGTACAAATCAAAGGACATCCAAGTATCCAGTTTGCACTGTTTCAGTAGCAATGTCATGTGTCTGTGGCTTGATGCTGCTGTGCCATCATCGTAAGCTACACAGGGCTTAGAGGTGTTGAGATTCCTGATCTAACTTTACATTGTGGATCGCATTAGTGGTTCGTCGTGGTTTGCTTCGCATAGTCAATCTTTGTAGCAAAATAAAACTGGTCTTCCTCATTCACTGAAACTCCATGTGTTTCTTAGAAAAGATAAGAAGTATGATTTTAAAAAAATGCACCAAAACTTAACAGAAAATAGAATTAACAGAGCACTGCTTTCCTTTTTACGTTGTGCTACATTCTTGGTTATTAAGACATCTTTGCAGACAAGTAAGCGTTTATTCACCATTTACCTGATCTTAGTGCATCTCCTCGAACAAAACAATCTTTCGTTCCATTTATTGTATCAGCACGATGGATGCCAAAAACACTCAAAGTATTCTCTCTCTTTCCCTTCAACGTTTACCCAAAAATATGTGTTTATTAGACACTTAATTTTCGTATATGATTTGTTCTTGGATAAAATCTCTTGCACTGAATCCAAAGTATTTCCAAACAACTGATGATGATCCACTTTAAGGGACAAGCTCTTCATGTTCTCCTGTGTCAGACATTTTTTGATTTTTGCTGTATATCTGGTCTTTTGATGTGGTGTTACTCGTCCAGATCAGTCCAGCACTGCACGCTGTGTTGTCCAGGGCACAGCTGTGATTGACTGATGCAGGCACGTGGTCAGGTGCTGTTTTTTTAGGAAGGGCTTGGTTTGCTTTTGCTTTCCATTCAGTTTGCAGAGCATGCATTTTTAGTATCACTAGACCATGTTCATTTAAATGTGAGAAGCCAAAAATCGTGATTGAGTTTAAAATTCTATTAATAGCCCCATTTCCCGTCTGACTCATCTCTTTTTTTTTTTTTTTTTTAAAGATTTTTTTAAATGAAATGATAGCACATGCTGCTGAATGCCACTGCGTTTACTTTGTCCCGCTCATATTTTCCCATTGTGGTTTAATGAAACACTATTTTCTCTGCAGGCTAAAAGCACACCAGAGACTTCACACAGGCAAGACTTTCAACTGTGAATCAGAGGGATGCACAAAGTACTTTACCACCCTCAGTGACCTGAGGAAGCACATTCGCACACACACTGGGGAGAAGCCATTCCGGTGAGCATTTCCTTTTTCACAGCAGGTTTAATTTTCTCCCAGTTAAGGTGAAGGAACTGCTGTACAAAACTTTAAGTGTATTTAAATTTTACTTATCCATGTTAACTATCCGTTTTTCTTCATATAACGACACAGGGGGGCAGTGGGTCATGACTTTAATCTAGAAGGATGATGAAATCCAGCCTTGAATGTTTTTCACTTTATGTTTACATTTGATCTCACGCTGTTTTTTTTTTTTTTTATGTTTTTGCTTTCAGGTGTGATCACGATGGTTGTGGAAAAGCCTTTGCTGCAAGTCATCACCTAAAAACACATGTACGGACTCACACAGGTATACAGTGTTCTGGTTCACCTCAATTATCTAGGGAAGCTTCAACAAAGATGTATTTGTTTTTATTTCTTCCTGATTTCCATTTCCATTGTTGCCCAATGCCTCCCATGTGTTGTCTGTTTAAATAACCTAACCTGAACCATCTTTCCTTCAAACAAAAGCACTTGTTTTGTCTTCCTTTCAGAATTAGAAATGGGGGGGAAGCAATAATTGAAAATGCTCTTTCCATGTGTGCTTGTATTGATTGAACAAATGCTTCCAAATAAGACCCACCCACCAGATGGACAGCTAAGGCCAAGCTCTTTGCTCTAATGATTGCATGCTTGTTTAGGGCAGATGAACACCTTTCCTACATGCCAGCTGTCAAACACACAGACAAATACTAGCTTCCCATGTATTTGGTGGGGGTTTTTCCCCGTATATATCAATATAGTAGATCACGTTCAGCTGAACAAGGAATGACTTGAACTGGCTTATGCTTTGTGTTGTTGAAAAAGAAACAATTACATGTACAAGAACAAGATGTATCAGGATATTTAAATCCAGCTACAGGATTCATTGTACTGTGTTTGTGTCCATTTGGCTGGATTTTGCATATTCAGACTGAGGAAAAAACAAAAGCATGTAGCTTAACAGTGATGACACTGCATAGGTAGAATACTGATTGGGTAATTTACCATTACCCAATCAGTAGCCCCATAAAGTGCTATTTAAGTACCAATGTAACACTTTGTAAAGGGTGTGGAGAGGAAGTACTTCTACTGTTTGCTAATTGGTTGAAAAGGGGACTTTACTGGAAACAAGAGAACCAAAAAAAAAAAAAAAAAAAAAATCGAAGATCAAAAATACACCATGAAAAGCACAGACATTTCTTCTGCACTTGGTTTCACTTCAGTTATTCGTATGTTATAACTTCATGCCTGGCTGATGCACCAACAGCAGCACAAGCAAGAATAGCCCACAGATTTTTATCACAGACTTTGTACATTGCGTCCATCTAAAAACGGCTCTCTGCAGAGAGACAGGCCACCCCGACTACCAGCAGACTGCGAAGGTGCTCGCCCTGCTGGCCCATCAATTCTGCTTAACTGACCACTCAAAGCACTTTTAACTATAAGCTTCCTTCACCCAGTCACATACAAGAGCTTTATTCTATACCTAACCTACACCTTTTCTAATCATCACACACACCATATCTTACCCAAGGACACTTTAGAATGAAGGTAGGGAGCAAACCACTGACCTTCCCCTTGAAAGAGGTAGTAGGGGGCCTACTACCTCCTGAGCCACAGTTGCCTCAAGGTTGAAAACAGGACAGTTTTCATTATTTTAACGTTTGGTTTTGCTTTACTACAAACAGTTTTGTATGTTTTGACTTCTGTTGTCTCTGCAGCGACTTAGCTTAAGAACCAAGAATTCTGCGAACACAAAGAAGAGTAGCTCATATTAAGAGTTGTTTCACATATTTCTAACACTGCCCCCTGGTGACAGTACATAGCTATAGCGTGTATAAGTCTGCAACGCTAGAGTAAGAGCAGGAAACAGCCATGCTGGTCCCTTGAAAATTTTATATTATTGTGACAAGAGTAAAGTTGACTTTTTAAAACCATACGGCTGCATTTTTTTGTCACTGAAAAGTCATCATTTTATTAATAAAGTTGCAACTTTGAATTAGGTTACTTTTTCCTGCCAGGAAAGATAAATAGTAAAGAATAATAAATAAATTAATCAGTCTCAGTCTGTATTTTCTGCCTTTGTCTCTGCTCATTCTGTAGGGGAGAAGCCATTCAACTGTCCTAGTGACGGCTGTGAGAAGACTTTTAGCAGCCAGTACAGCTTGAAGAGTCACATCCGGGGCCACGACAAAGGACAGTCCTTCAGCGTCTCTCTCGCCCATCCACTCTCTGAAGTGAGTCACAGCACAGCGTCTTGTCAGAGTGTGGGCACACTTGGCACAGTCATCGTGTTCTCCATGGACAGCCTCAGGGCTACATAACACTGTGCTCCTCGTGCCATTTACTGTATGCTGTGTTCTGAAGTAAAGTGCTCTTTTGTTGCTTTTCACATAACAAACAGTTGTGTTATAACATCTCATATCACAGGTATTACTACATGGTACATTGACTTTCTACAGAGCATGTCACCATAAAAGTAAAGTATTTAACTTTTCCACTTGTGCAGTGGCCTGTGTTTTTAATGGCAAATGTTTATAGACCAAGTAGATTACATTGTTCTTTCTTTAAAGGAATAGTTGTTAATTATGTCATTATGTAATGGACTACCTTGTATGGCAAAACCTAGATTTTTACCTATTTTTTACAGTAGCTTTCATTTCCATGACTCAGCACTTGGGGTGGCTACTTTAATCAGGGACCTTTCGATCTCTTAATTGCAGGATGCAAATCACTCGCTGTGCCTCAGTGACTTGAGCCTCATCTCTACAGACTCAGAACTACGAGAGAACATCCATAATGTGAGTTTGAACTTTATTTCACCTTTGTCAAACAGACTGTATTGACACAGTAGAGGAGCTGTCAGGATGATCAGTGAGATGTCAGTTAAAAGATATTTTCAGTCTTCAGTTTTTATATTCACTGTATTAAAATGTCAAGGTTAAAAGTGCACTGAGTGCACTTTTTTAAAGGCTTTTGTTCATTTAAATTTTATTGCAGGCTCAAAATTTGGACCTCAACAATGCCACCCCTGTGAAAATCTTTGAGCTTATGTTCCAGAGTCCTGAAAATAGCATCAGCCAAGATGATGCTCATCCCAGCGGTAAGAATATTTCATTTAAAAATCGACCTGTTTGGGTTTTCTTAAAGTTCTTGTTCTGAGAAGGTTTTTTTTTCCCCCTTGACCAGAGAACCTTGCTGAGCCCTTCGGCTTGGACACTCCCACCCAACCGGGAGTGACAGAAGCCTCCTCTCTCATCTCTTTCTCTGTCAATCCTACCTCCTCATCTACTTGTTCACAAAACGCTGCAGTCATGGAGGCTTCTTCCCAGCTCAATCAGAGCTCTTCCTCCCAGACCTCCACCCCTGCCTCCATCACTGCAAATGTTAGCACAACACAGCCTCCTGCTTTCATGCAGCAGATCTCAGACGTGCCACAGGCTTCTGTCCAGCCACAAAACCACGTCACCCCCCAGCAATATGTGGCACTGCCACCAACATTTCTACAGCAAGATAGTACTACCCAGACCACTCCACTACCACCACCCATTGCTACGCCTGCTCCTGCCCCTTCACTGACTGCCACAGCACCAGGCCCTGCTGTTGTTGCAGCTACCACAACAGATGCTCTAGCACCTGTGGCTCAACCTGTGCCTTTGGCCAATAATCCTGGTCCAAACTCTGGCCCTGGTCTGGCAACCACCCCTGCCACTATCACCATAGCACCCACACAGAACCTGCTGCAGCCCAGCTTGGTCATGTCTGACCAGAATCTCCAATGGATCCTTAGCAGTGCCACCAACAGCCAGCAGAACCCAGAGCAAGCAGTGAGTAATGATCCCACACAGAATCTGTTCTCCTCTTCATCTTGTTCACAAGAAAACAAGGCAGCACAAACAAACTATGAAACTAGGTAAATGAAACATTAGGGAAAGTATGGCTTTTAATTCATACACAGTCCATCCCTTTTTGATACGGTCTAAAAAAAAAACAAAAAAGAAAAAAAAAAGAACATGGTGTAATCATCTTGGGGATACTGATATTTATTGTTAACCCTTTTGAACTTTGGTGTTTTTGTTTATTCACAGCCACATCAAGGAGCTCCAAAAGTGGAAAAGGTTTTCTTCACTACAGCCATACCAGTGGGAGGTAATGCTGGTAAGCCACCGTGAAACCAATCTTGTGCTGTTGACATTGGCCAAAGACTAAGGAAATCATACATTTGTTTTGCCACTAAAATACTTGGGTTAATGATGATTAGTTAAATAGTATGCAATAGTTACTAGGAAAAGTATTTGGTAATACAAACGCGAAGTTTGAGGAAGGAAATGGCAATCTCAGGCTGAGGCTTGATAGTAACCATCTTTCATTTTTGCTAAATCTTTTTTCCACCTAATTAAATGTAACATTTATGAAATGGAGAGGAAAAAAGTAAGATTCCCTGAACTCTTTTTTTTTTTTTTTAATTAAGAATTCCCCAAATATATTAATATAAATTGACAAAACAGAAAATGGGGGGTGGGGGGGGTGGCTCTAATTAGCAAGTTGAAGTCAAAGATTTTTGATTTGTTAGTGATTGCTGGTGAATTTACAGCTCTTATGGTCCTTAAAAGAACCACTGCCAGGTCTACCAGATGATGGTGTTTTCATCAACGTTTACAGTTCATGTTGCTGATAGGAACATGTGGTCACCTAATCTATTGTAATGTTTCCATCTGTAAATATTGACAGGGTACAATCAGACAGCCTACTTTTGCAGACACCACTGTGGTTTTGACTAATTTCTTTGCATTGGCCTAATCAAACGTAATGTTTCTGTTGTAGGTAACTCAGTCCAGCAGATCGGCCTCAGCCTGCCAGTCATCATCATCAAACAGGAGGAATCCTGCCAGTGTCAGTGTGCCTGCAGGGACTCTGCTAAAGACAAGAGTGCAAAGAGTGCCTCCTCCATCGTTTCAGCCCCATCACAGCAGCAGCCACCAGAGCCCCCTCCCCCGCCACTATCAGAGCCTCAGCACCATTCAGCAACTTCATCTTCCTCATGCTGCCCCCCCAAGTCTTCCTCCAAGGTGGGTGAGGTGACACTGGAGGCCCCCTCTTCTTCTTCTTCTTCTTCCTCCTCCACAGCTCAGACTTTCTCCACAATAGTGAGCGGCACTGCCGCCAACCCACCCTCATCTGACGGGTTAGCCAGTATGGACGTCTCAGACTTCCTCTCCCTGCAGAGCCCTGAGACAGCCGCCAACATTGAGGCTCTGCTGCTGGTCGCAGATGACTTCAGCATGGCTACTGATGGCAATCCTTAAAAGAGCTGCCTTTGGAGTCTGGCACCACATGTTTGTCTGTTGCACCCACTCACCCACAAGCGTCGATTCCACCCACACCTCGAGTCACTCTCCGAAGTTATGCCTCTTCTTTCACCCTATATAGCGTGTGCATTGAAACCCCCCAGTACCTGCAGTGCATTCTGCTTTGTATGGCACTGGGACAGGTATGGTATATATACAAAGTATGTGTAACTTTTCTGTTGAGTCTCATTGCAGTAGTTGAGTTTTAGCAACTTAAACGCTAATTAATGCAGGGAAAAGGCAGTAGATCCTTTGTTGAAAAGATAAACTCTTTATAATAATCCTCACTCTGAATTGATTGAAATGACCAAGTGTTGTCCAAGCACTGATAATTTAGAGTTTCATTGTCCTGGCTTGAAGGTCACACACCTTAGCAGGAAAACAAAACTCATCTGTCCTTGTACTGTATCCTCGTACTGTACTACAGGTCCTAACAAATTCTTTAGGCTGGTATGCAAATAACCATAATGCACTGTATATGAGAGGATTTTGCTACAATTTTAATCAAGCATTGCTCCCAGCAAAAATTTAAAGAGCTTGGTCACACAGCTTCCCACGTGGCTGTCTTGTAATATGAAGTGATTTCCTCAGTATTTTGTTTGTTTTCTATGAAGACTAGTGCGGTCCAGATAATGTGATGATTCTTTTTTACTTTTTTTGAGAACCTGTGATCAGATCTGCCTGTCTCTTTAAGCGACATAACGTCAATAAGTTGCCTATAACTTAAACTAACTTAAAATTGTATATGTTAATTTATTTAAATGCCTGATTCTTTCAATATAATGATACTATCATCTTTGAGATAGCAGAAATAATCTATTAATTTATTCCAATCACATGTTTTTTTTAAGTTGAGCTGCTTTTTTGTTACTGAATTGTTTTACCTTCATAAGAACGTAAGTATTGTAAAAACGAGGCACGTGTAGTAGACTGCACAGTCAAGCAAAATATCCTCTAGGATCTGCTTGTTTGCAAAAACTTGCCCACAACTAAACTATAAGGAACTACTGTCAACATCCCATCTTCTTTAGGGTTGTGACCCTCTCAGGGATGCATCAAGTCATAACTGTTCCTGGTTCCCACAATTTTCTCAGACATGCATTTTCCATGCCGGACGGCCCACACTCGCAGTAGCCCTACATTTTTGCTGCACTCTTCCCTGTTTATTGCACACTAACTTGTAAAGTTGGTTCTGCATATCGGTTAGGCTGATTTGCGGCACCACTACAGAGTTTTTGTATAAACCTGCTGTAAAGTAGCATTTAAAAGATGGTGTCCTGGTGACAATGTAAATATGGTACATTTTAGTGTAAACATCTTTGAAAAACTTGTAGATTATTCTAGAATTTGTATTTTTGTATAGACTTTTGAATTGCTAACTCTGAGTTTGAACCTAATGTATACTCTGTTCATTCTTCTCCCTGTCACGTTTATGCAGAAGATGTTTTTGCTGTGTTTTAGTTGAATAGTTATACAAGCCGCTGGGTTTCTGTATAGTCCACATTGTAAGAAAATATATGTAATGCATAGCCTCTGGCTCAGAGTATAATTTAACAGTATTGTTTCGCATGGGACACAATGCAATGATGATAGAGTAAAGGCATTATGCCCTGTAAATGACAGTAGAGCTTCTTGGCCTTACAACATTAATTGTTCTGTAAGCCTCCTTGCCTTGATAGCCTCTGCTTTAGTAATCGGCTTGTTGACACTCTGTTTTCACATTCACCGACTCTCAGGCAGCCATTCCAGCAGCAGATCACACCAAGGCAAAAGCATGGAGATTTTCCAGTTGTGATATTGGGAAAGTCAAATGGGCTTTACCAATATAATACTATAATATTTCAGCATTGACTTAAAAAAAGAAATTAAACTCAGCTATATAACAGATGCAGACATTATGATTCTGCTTTTAATTTCCAATTTGCAGAATCAATCTTTAAAAAAAAAAAAAAAAAGCAAAGTTTTAATCTGGCTCCTCTGGTGTGATTTAGGAAATTTATAGGAGCCACAAGGCAAATTTCCTCCCATAATACAATATTAATTAGATGTCTGGAGCATCCAAATCTGACATTGACTCCAGTGGATATTAAAATAATTCCCACAAAGAAAAAAAAAAATACCACTGGGAGTCGTACCTATTCACCATTATACATTTTCATACAGATCATTGGTGAACCCAACTATGCAATTTTAAGTGTGGTATTTACAAGTTCAGTTAACGACTCAAAGATTAAATGGTTACTTATGCCTCCCATTAAGTAATATTTGCTGCAATATAGCTTTGAGCTACAGTGCTCCTGTATATTTTGCATTGAATGGTGTGAATCTGGACTGTAGTGAATCCATGAAGTACTGTTTCACAGCCACCCTATGGCCTCTGTAATTGGTTTAATATCAGCTGGATTTGCATGTTTAAGTATTTGGCAGTTTTGTTATTTTAATCAGATATTTTCCATTTTAAGCTTAAATATGTTTAGAATTCCATCCAGTTTCATCATTTCGCACGCTTCAGTTTAACATGTGAATTATTGGTTTCTTTCATTAAACAGAGAAATTTTGCCTTTGTCGGCCAAGTTCACGTGGCTAATATTTACATCAGTCTGTAGTGTCAGCAAATCAATTGTGGCGACATTTGTTTGGAAGCAGATTGTTCACAAGTGTAGAGTCTTTGGAATTTCTGCCATCAACATTTTCCACCAAACAGGCTATATTTTCCAGGAAGAGCTGGGGCAGGGAGAAAGAGGAAAACGACATGCTTCCAAAGGAATGTCTTGACACCCAAAGAGTGAGGAAATGTTAAGAATTTGTATTTTTTAAAGAATGTATAATGTGAAACTGTTTGCTTATGCGTTTCATATAAATATGAGTAACTTTCTGAATTGAGAGCAATATAATACTAATAAAACCTTATCCTTGTCACTGAAATGTTTGCTTGGTGAAGCATTGTGTGTTACTTTAATAGAATTCATTCATTTAGTTAGATAGCAATCAGCAGGTGGGAGGGGTCTTCCTCTTCTCTTCATTTCTGGAGTGGTGCGGACACATCCTGGGGGGATTTCCTCTGTAACATTTAACCAGTGTCATTTAAAAAAAAAACAAAAAAAAAAAAACACACAATAACCATTTGTAGTAGAATTCAGAGACCAGAAGAAAACTCACTTCTAGGGCATGACGCAAGTCCTTCAAGTCATTCTCGATCTTTTTGCACAGGGCTATTTTTTCAGACAGGTCCAACAGTCTGTCCTCGATGTCCTGTAGAGCCTGCGGAGGACGTGTTGGTTAAAATGCCTAGCACCATCAGGCTAAAATGTCATGCTGTGACTCACCTGTCTAGTCTCGGAGCCTGCCTCATCAACGCGCCCAGACGGCAAATCCTCTGCGCAACCTGCAAGTGTTCAAAACATACCTGGACAAACCCGCTGATAACATGAAAGCTGGAGGGCAGCAGGCGACCTTACCAGTTTCCGAGGCCATGATCAAATACACATTTGTCTTGCAAGCTCAGCGTGTTTCATAGAGGAAGGGCATTCGATGTTTTTAAGCAGGTGTGCTCAGGTGATTTATATTTTACTAATTAGTGAATGACGAGGGAAAGAACTGCCCAGGCCACTCTGGACATATGTTTCTACCACTGGGGGAGGACAAAAAAGGCACCAATAAGTGAAAGGGTATATTTCGGGGTATAGTTTCCCATTTTTGACTTAACTACTCAAAGTTCTGAGAAATTCACTTGAAGTTAATAATCTGTTTGGGGTTTTTGTTGTTTTCTTTCCCCTATAAATAGCAAAAAAAAAAAAAAGACAGGTTTGTTTTTTCCCAATGAAAGTGTCTCGTATTAAAACATTTTTATTCACTGCTGTTTTTCCTCTTTTTCCGTAAACGTGATGCATTTTATTTTAAAATTTTATTTTTGATATAACCAGGCTCATAATTTTTATTTATTTGCAAAAGGTAAAAAAAATGAGCTAAAGAATGCAGTTGGCATTCGGTTTAGAAAGATAGAGAGAGAGATATCTCTTTAGAAATGCTATAAGTATATGTCAAGTGTGAAATTATACTCGTTTTTATGGCGGTCATTGGTATTAGTCTGCATTTTTCCGTGCCGCTGGCTCTTTAATTGTTGTCGTCATAGATTGGGGGCGTAACCCGGAAAAATTCTATCATCTGGTCCCACCACAACACGTTGCTCGTGTGAGACAGGGTAGTCCTCCGGATGAACGCTTGATTTTATGAAGCTGGTATGTAGTATTGCTGCTGTATTAGTAAATACATCTAGAGGAGTTCACGGTTCAGTCGCAGCTCGTCGGATCAGTGCAGAGATGTTTAAAGAGCTCAAGACAAAAGTGTTGCGTCTGTTACCGCCGACCTCCAACGGACCGACGGTCCATCGGGACGAGACAGGTACATGTGTCTAACATTCAAAGTGGACGTAGGTCTCGCTTAGTGAAGCAGGGTGTGTTTGTAAACAGCCGGCTCTGATTAGCGCTAAGCAACGTAAACACTGCACCATGTTGCATCAGATTCTTGGTTTTCCTGTTATGTGTGACTCACAGCTAACCCGATGTGATTCTAACATCCAAAACTAAGCTCCAGTTAAGTCACAGTAGAGTGAGCACTGCCAGTTAGGATGTACTGCTTACTTTGTAGCTGTTTGCCCAAACTAGAAATTAGTGGCAGAAATTCAAAGTTGTACACCTAATTCTTGTTGTTGTAGTCATTATGTATGCTGTATTCCACTGTAGAAAAAGGAAAACAAAAGTTAAAGAAATTATTAAAAGCCCCAAACTACCATAACGTTCATGCCTCTGTACTGTGTGAAAACCTCAGGTCCTCATCTGGCCCTATCCAAATGGAGTTAAATTACGTATTTTGCCTCTTCGGATACTTGGGTTGAACTTAAGCAGATCCTTTTGACAATCACTGCTTTAACAGGTTTAACATTTAAACAGGTGTAGAATGAAATGTACTAAGACGATGAGTATGCTGACAGGTGTTCTTAATGTTTTGAAACTGCTTCTACAAAAATTTGAGAAAGAATGGGTCCCTGAGCAGCTCAGTGAGTGAGTAGGAAGCCACCTGTGCAATAAGACAAGTTGTCACATTACCTTGCTACTAAATATTCCACAGTCAGCTGTGAGTGGTATTATACCCACTCAGCCATGAAGTGTGATTTTATCACTTCATGGCTGATGAAGTGTGATCACAGTGCAGACTCGGCGGATGCTGAGATGTATAGTGTGCCGAGCTTGCCAACGTTCTGCAGAGTCAGTTTCTATGCACCTCCAAAACTTCGCATGGCATTCAGATTAGCTCAAAAGCAGTTCATAGAGAGCTTCATGGAATAGGTTTCCACGGCTGAGTGGCTTACATCACCAAGTGCAATGCAAAGCAATACACTGGTGTAAAGCACGCTGCTACTTGACCCTAGAGCAGTGGAGATGTGTTCTCGGGAGTAATGAATCACATTTCTACATCTGGCAATCAGTTGCCAGGAGAACAGAACTTGTGTGATTGCAATGTGCCAAGTGTAGCGTTTGGTGAAGAGGGGAATTATGACGTCTGGTTGGAACTCCTAATGCTTCAGCACACCAAAACAATTTGGACAATTTCATGCTCCTGACTTTGTGGGAATAGTTTGGGGATGGCCCCTTACTGTTCCAACAGGACTGCACACCAGTGCACAAATCAAGGTCCATAAAGACATGGATGAGCGAGTTTGGTGTGCAAGAACTTGACTGGCCTGCACAGAGTCCTGACATCAACCCGACAGACACCTTTGGGTTGAATTAGAGCAGAGACTGTGAGTCCAACATCAGTGTTTGACCTCATGCATGCACTTCTGGATGGTTAAAATTCCCATAAACACAATTCCCAGCTGAGCTGAGGCTTCTATGGCTGCAAAGGCTGGGCTGACATATTAAATCCTCTGGACTGAGAATGGGATGTGTGTGTGAAGGCAAGCAACAAATATTTTAGCATTATAGTATATAGTGTGATTAGAAGGTGAGATTGCATCTGGAAAGGTGTTACATCACCTGTTCAATTGTGTGAGTAGGATTTCATTAGGTTGCTTATCTATTCACACTTCAGTTGTGTACTTTTGGTTTTTGGTTTGTTTGTTTTTTAGCTACTTCAGGCGTGTGGTTTTTTGTGTCAACAAACATATTACACTATACATATTTTTTCCTGTTTTATCGCTCCCCCTAATGTATTTACATTGCATTCACGATAGCTGATGAGCCTAAATTTGTACCTATACATAAAGGAAAATGCAAGCAATAAAGCTGGGGGAACATGTTTAGAGTAAACATTTAATTTAGATGCCCTAACCTCCTCATACCATCCATTCATACTGTTGTGTCCTTCTGTGGATGACGTCTCATTAACACCCCTTGTTTTCGAACTGCAGATGGTGCTGAAATCCTGAGTTGCACGGTAAAGGCCCTGAAAGAGGGTCACATTGTTGCGGTGCCCACAGATACCATCTACGGCCTGGCATGTCTGGCCCAAAACTCCGACGCCATCAGAAAAACGTATGACACTAAAGGACGAAACGGACAGAAGCCGCTGGCCATCTGTGTAGGGGAAATTCAGGATATCTATAAGTAAGTGTGCTTTTATTTCACTTTGATCAGGGCACATGTTGTGTAATTGCTTCATTCTAAGTGCAGTCCTCCTCTAAGCCATCTATTTTGCACAAACATATTACTCATTTCCTGAAGAGTCACACATGCATGAGGCACAGATACCATCTCCACTCAAATAACACATTTTACATTTTGAGTGACAGGCACACCTGCTGTCAAAGGACACCTCGGTAATTATTATTCGCAACTTTATTCTGTGACTGTATTTTCTATCGCTGTGCAGGCATGTCGCATTTCTTTGAGATTTGTTAAAGCTTTGTGGGATTTAAAGTGAAACAAATTAAATCAGACAATAGTGGATATTCCCAAAAACTATTCTGGCCTGAAAAACAATTATTTTATTATCAGATAGTTATTTTGGCTATCAGTCATTTGCTTCATTAAAATTCAGAACATGATGAAATGGCCCAAAGCAATTTTTCCACAATGCAAATTGGTGTCGTGACATCATGAGTTCAAAACTTCATTGCAAAAGACAAAACAGGATCAGAGCAGAGAATCAAATAAAACACAGCTGCTTTTTTTTGCAGTGATGCAGTCATTAATGGTCATTTATGTTGTTTTCCTTATAGTTTAGGGAGCTAGATTACACACAAGTATGGTAATGTGATGTCATGTGCAGGTACTGCAAGGTGAAGGTGAAAAAAGAGCTGTTAGGTGACCTGCTCCCTGGTCCTGTCACCCTGGTGTTTGAAAGGTCTGAAGAACTGAACACAGACCTGAACCCCTTTACCTCAGTGAGTTTGCTTCTTTTTCATTGAATAGTGCTGACAATAAATTGTTTGATCATAAGTGTGAATTGTTGTTTACACATCCATGTCTTCCTCAGCTTGTAGGTGTACGTATCCCAGATCATCCCTTTATGAGGCAACTTTGTCAGATGTGTGGGGAACCACTGGCACTCACAAGTGCCAACATCAGCTCACAGACCAGCACAGTGGAAGTACATGTAAGTACTAAAGTAAATGATGTTTTTGTTTCTGTCAGTTTCAAGTATGTTAACCTCCTTAGACCCGAACTCTTTCATGGCATGCATTTTTAATGTCTCTTTGCTATTTGAGCTGATTAGGATCTGATGAGTGTAAAAACAAAGAATTATGTTTTGTTTTTGTTTGTTTTTGTTTCTGAGAAAAATGAGATCCACATATGAGGACATTCGCTTTAAATTTCGATAGAGCAGTGGCACTATAATGTCCTCGTAAGTGGATACCAGGCCCTTGTAGAGCAAAATTTTGTATTTTACATATTTCTTAAATGTGATGTCAACGTATGTGGACGCCAGGTCCTAGGAGGTTAAATTTCAAGTACACCTACCAGACAGACACAGTTGCCCCAGATTTGCCACCTGCACATCCACGATCCCAATCTCTTTTTCCACCACATTATTAAGGTGCTCTATTGCATTGAAATCTGGTAACTGTGGGCTCCATTTGAGTGAAGTGAATTCACTGTGATGAAAAAATCACTTCACTTCATTCATCTTTCTTCCCCGTTATGATACTCTGTTTGAACTTCAGCAGGTTGTCTTTACATGTGTAAATCATTGACTTGGTGCCATGTGATTGGCTGATTAATTATTTGTATTATTGAGCAGTTGAACAGGCGCACTTAACATAGCGGTCAGTGAGTGTATGTAGCTCTGAATATTGCTGGGTTTATCCTCTTAAGGAGTTCCAGGAGCTCTGGCCCAAACTAGCTGTGGTTGTTGATGGTGGACCGATAGGAGACCAGAGCCGCCTCGGATCAACAGTAGTCGACCTGTCAGTACTTGGCAAATACAGCATCATCAGACCAGGGTGGTAAGTTCATCCAGACGCTTTTTCCAATAGTTTCTCTCCAAGTGAGATAAAACTATCTGATGTAACTGAATGTTTAAGCATATCATTTAAACTCCTTCAGAGAACTTCAGGCACATTTTACAACTGACAAAAAAAATTGACTGGAAAAAAAACATTTTCAAACCAGAACTGAGCAAAAGTAAACTGACTGAGTCTGATGTATTAAAATATCCAAAGTAAGCAGTCATACGTTGCTCAAGTCACCTGAATTAGAACTGGAAGTTATTCATATAGCACCAGTTTATTCCATGACTTGAAGAAGGGGAATGCATCCGCACTGACTCACTGTTGCTTTGAAATACCCAGGTGTTTCCAGCCTCTCCCAGTGTTACAGCACCAGCTATAGTATGAATCTCCTAAAACAAAACTTAAATATTGAAATACCCACCACAAAAAATAAGGAGGCATTTTGCAAGAACAAGTCTTAGTTTCATTAAAAAACCATATTTGGAGTCAGTCTGTCACATCGTGTTAACACTCTTCTTTCTCACTCTGACCCTTACACCCCCTCTGCCCCCAAACCACCCATGTTTCCTCTGAAGTAGACTTGGTACATTAAACAAGAAATGACTTTAATTTTGATTTCAGTGCCCTTTCTTCTACGGTTGATGTGCTCAAGCGCAAATATGGACTGTCAGAGCTCTCTGGGGAAGAATGACCTTTGAACTCTCCACACTCCAAAAATCACGCACAACCAGCTCTGACCCGGGGCTACTTGGGAGAAGATGAATCCATGAATCAGCCTTTGCCGGGGAAGACTGTATCTCAGGAGGACTGAAACTGCTGATGGACGATTTTGTTCCAGTGGCAGCTTCAAAGTCTTGAGTATCTTTCCTTATGTCTTAGATTAGCATATTTTGTATATGTTTCTGTCATTACATTATTTGGGAGTTTAAGCTTTAAACTATCATTTATACAGAAATAGGTCAGCTGTATAGTACTTTAAGTAATGTGGTCATGGGAGAAAGAATGGTTTGAGCCAGCCTTTTCGCAACACGATCAGAGCTGTAGTGAACACATTTTAATGGTCTGATTGAATCTGTGTGATAAAATAAATCAACTTTTTATTTAAGGGGGCTGTAAACTGTTTTCTGGTTTTGTTTTTTGTTGGTTTGTTGGTTTGTTTTTTTTATCATCTTTTTTCTGACAGCGTGAAGATTGCACTTCAATTGTTTTACAGTGTAGACTACTAATACTGGCACATTTGGGTTGTTTCGGTTGGCACATGGATATAATTTGTAGAATTCCTCTCATTTGAATGTTAATAATTGGAGTACATGATTAAATCTTCAGTGTCTGATTGGACCTTGATTAACAGATGGTACAACATTGGCAAATCCACAATAAAATTATATATTTTTTTCCCAGTCTCACAGTTTTATCCATGCACAAGAAGCTATCTGAGATTTATTTCTGTCTTTATCCACTGGTGTCTGGATTTTCACTCAAAACAGCTTCTTAATGGAGGGTGAAATCAATAGAGCAATGTTAAGTGTTTAAAAAGGAGCAGAAACCACTTACTGGCAACCTGGACAGGGAAATCAACTTCGGATCATTCAGAGAACGCACTTTTATTCTCAAAAACGCCTGTCTCTGCGAAACCTTTCATTTTAAAAGCTATCAGAATCTTAATCAAGTCTATACAGAGTGTGCCCCAGGGTGCCCCAGTCAGTGGGCAGGTTTATATTCATTAATGCGTTCAATCACTTTGAGCCATAGACTTTCATGTCCTGACTTCTTGCTTCAGTGGAGAAAAAAAAAAGCAGAGTCCCATATGCTTACAGTGAAGTCTTTTCATATAGGAATTACTCAATCTCCAATTGTATTTGGGTAGATATCGGGTCTGTGGTGTAGTACTTGACACGTAATATGGGAAAGATCCCCAGCTTGAGACAAAGAGGAGACACAATCCCAGCCTCGGGGACTCACAAGCTTGCGCTGATGAATGGGAGGGTTGTGTCAATAGTACCTAGAGTAAAATCTGTGTCAGAGGCCTCAGGAAATAAAGGAGCGGTTGAAATTACCCAATTTTATTTGGGTAGATCAGAAATGAGTATTCTTGGTAAGTTAGTTTGTTGGTGAAGGATGGCAAGAGTAAAAGAGTTTATGAGATGGTAGTGAGACCTGTTGTGATATATGGTTTAGAGACAGCGGCAATAACGAAAGGGCAAGTTGTCACGCTGGAGGTGGAGTAAAAGATGTTAAGATTTTACTGGCAGAATGGACAGGATTGGAAATGAGGATATCAGGGTGACTCTCAGTTTGGAGGCAAGGTTAGAGAGGCGATGGTGGATGTGCTGGACGAAGGATGCTGAAGATTGATGCTTTCAGGCAGGAGGACGTGCAGATGGTTGGCGTGACAGAGGAAGATGTTAGAGATCGAGTGAAATGGATGCAGGGGATCTGCTGTGAGAAACTGTCATGTTCTGTGTTTTTACAAGTTGAGCTAACATGCTATAATGTTCCAAATTTACCTTTACAAATTATGATGTTGTGTGACAGTGACAAGTTGTAAAACACCACATCATCCCCATTTTAAAAAGCTCTCTGAACCTGGGTAAAGGGTCAAATTGTATGTTATGGGTAAATGAAAACTACAGTGTCTTCAGTTCTATTATTTCACCATATAAAGGGGCATGAGATGGTGGCTTACTGTATTTAGAAATACAATAAATTATCGGGCAGACATTTCAACGTACCAATTGTGTGGTGGAGATTAGAGACAGACCCACAGAGCATTTTACAAGTCTGGGTTTTTGATACGCTTTGTATCCTATCTTTGAATTTGCACACACATCTATAGGACCTCTCGCATCCAGCATGTTTAAAAAAGGTAACAGCATGTCCTTCTGCACTCAAAACTATATCAATCAATCGCTCTCTTGCCTCCTCTTTCATGTGTGCACACACTTCCACTACAGCGTGCCGTTTCAAGTCAGTTTGATGAAAGCTCACATGAGCCACTGCTCCTTTTCTTTATTGAACTGCTCGGCCCAGCGGCGGGTCAGCTCCAGGTAGTGATCAGGCCCATGTGGCTGATAGTCCAAGTAAACCCGTGTCACAGTTTTTTTAGGCACAGCCCTTTCTATCTGCGTCCCCTCGTGCCATTCATTAAAAGATGTTATGGTGACAATCTCTGGGCGCACGTTGAGTGCCGCCTGCAGGGCTGTCTCGTAGTAACGTCCGTTCACCCTGTTGCGTGTGTTGTGGTTGTTCCACGGCCGAATGCTGGTGTCAATGTAACCAGGCCCCACGCTGGGGATAAAAAGGAGGTTGTTCCCATCGCAGAAAGCTTTGATGGCTTTCCAGTTCTGGTGAGAAGAGCCAAAGGAGAAGCCGTTAGAGGCAAAGTAAGTGTACATGCCATCGAAGCCGCCTGCCAGGATGTCGTGCTTATGACGCTCCTCCACAATCAGGGCTATAAAGACGGAGTCGTAAGCTGACCCACGCACGCTGTGGGAGCCAGTCGGTGTCAAAAACTCAGACCAGGACTCGGGTGGAGTTAGGTAGGAGTCATAAATGTAAAACAGAGGAAGACTCTTCCCTGTGCTGGTAGTGAACTTGTAGAACGCTCCGTGGTCGCCATACCTTAAAAATAATATAATACAGAACATTTAACAACACAACAATAAACCCTACCGCTGAGACAAAGAATAAAATATTGTATACCATTTCTTACTTAAACTGAATATCTTTTCAAGGTTTGGGACTTCTGAGTAAATCTCTGAAAGGTCCTCTTTTTCAGAGCAACCCCACATGTTAAAGTTAAAAGTTAAAATGGCCTTTGCTTGAAAAACTCATCCATAAGTCATGAAACTGGCTTTATATAAGCTGAAATGCACCCTAAAAGTATTTCAGTGTCGTAACTGCTGTTTTTCTTGCTATGCATGCAATCTTAATGGCTTTCTATTTGAGTTGACTCAGCAATGAAGCACAGCCAGACATGCACCCACCTGTCAATGATGTACTTGATGTTGTCATGCACGCTCTGATCGTTTCGTCCTCTGTATGGTTGGATGTGGAATGCAACCTGGGAGATGATAAAGCAATATGCATGTTCATTTTCATTCATTATATAACTACATTATTAATTTATGTATCATTCAAGGTCAGCATTTACAGATGACCTCGAGAAGTATTGACTAAAAGTCAGGCGTTCCAAGGGGGAGATTCCTTATAGAAAGTTGACGAGAGTGACAGTAACTTCTCCTGGCTTGTAATCAACCAAAGTCTGACATGTTTCTAAGACAAAAATAATTCAATAAGGCCTCAGTCACACAAGAGGAAAAATAGGACCACAACCTCCATGCAACCAGGGAAAGGTGGTTGGCGAATGATTGGATTGATTTCTTTTCTTTTTTTTTTGCTATCTAGTTCAAAGTAGTTGGAGAGACGAACCATTAAGTGTTTTCAGAGAGAAACATGCATAAAACCTGAACTTACACTGTATTATTGTGTTACTTGCTTCTTATTTTTCCATCCATCCATCCATGAATCCATTCATTCTCTTATCTTCATCAGGGTATGATAATCTGATGATCTTGGTAAAATGCTTGTTGTTATTGAAAAGAACTAGCGGTGCCAGTTTGCTTATAACTGTATAAGCAATACATTTTCCACATTTCAGTCTGACCCAGTCTGTGGCTGACAGTGTTGCATTTAATGCATGGATTCCATGTCTGGTTCCAGTACACCACTACAGGTCAAGTGTGGATAGCAACATATTTGCAGCAGACAAAAGATTTGAGCTTTATCATCATTAATCACATTATTATCTCAATGAGATTGTTGCTGTTTTATCCCCGTTTTATCACTGTTTTGATGCACCAACATGGGTTTGAAGATGGTGACTGAGCGGTCTCAGACCTGGTCCCTATCTTTGAAGTAACCATATTAAAAACAAAGAGATCACAATTTGATTGGGCACGGATGCAATAATGTTGGTCACACCGCAATTACCAACCCCTGTTTTTGTAGTCAGATGGTATCACAGCTCATCAGACCTCTGAGCCCCTTTTCAGGAAAATGAGTCTCACGGTTATAATTCAGCAAAACATGTTAGTCATGCACCATTTTGACCTTGTGCAGCCCCAAAGCAATGCGTGGCATCAGGAGTCTGGTGCCTTTACCCTTGTACCTTATTACAGACTCACTGCAGTTTTCTAAAAACCCTTTAATAAGGCTATAACACTAAGAAGGCTCACCAACACAAATGTTACCCACTTACACGGACATCAAAGCACCATGTTTCCTCACTGCTCCGTGTTCACGACAAAATCTGCTACACTATAACTGTTTTTCAGCCTGAGTGGTCTGCCTCTGGAGACTATTGTAACACTCACAGTTAATGCGTCTGTTAGAAATGGCCGTTTACAGTTCATGAACAAACGCAGCAGAGGAACAAGGGATATGAAGTGACATGTACACAAAAAGTGCTTAAGTTGAATATTTTAAGGTGCGCCTGGAGAATTCAGTGACTTTGAATAATGCATGATCAAAGAGAAACACCACTTTTCCAGCACTGGACACTTGAGAGGAACAATGTGAAAGGAAAATGTCCTTTTTGAGATGATGGAAGCATCTAAAGGGATGTAGGCTGCCATTAAGTAAGCTAAACAAAGATGCCTTAGCCCACTTTACATGATCCAAGTCTTATCTTTGTTAAAAATCCAATGCTTGCAAAGCTCCACTAAAATATAGAATGGCATTTCACCTACTTGTTATTGGAAATAGATGTATTTTGTAGTTTTTCTGTAAGATCCATATTGTCGTTATGGAGTTAAGTGTAGAGTATTAACGAATTAATGGAGATGTGTTCTGGACGGTCGGGATGGATCCAAATAACTGGATCACTTCTGCTACTAATAATGATACTAAGTGCTTTTATGTACAAAAAAATGTCGTCAATTTTAACAGTGTAAGAGGCACTTTGTTTTGCAAAAGAGTAATTTGAAAAGAGATTGAGGAAGGAAGGTCTTGGGCATATGAGTAAATCATATTCTAAAATCAATATTTATGAAGCTAATTCTCTGGCAGTAACAGTGAGAGAAAATGACGGAGACAATAAGATAGTACAGTAAGATAAAGCCACAAAAAAATCTATGAGATATTACAGCTCGTGAAGCTGCATGATTATAACATGATTATAACAGAGGAAAATAGATACTACATCAGAGTGCAGGCTACTAGAAAACTCATTTTCCCCAACGCGCTGGCTGATTACATTTTTGGTAATTTAGAAGTAAATGAGACATAGTCAACGCATTTTAATACCTCATAAACATTGACAGTGCAGTCTGGAACAGCCCCGGTGTGATTTGTGCTGAGCAGAGTGAATTTAGTAGCATGTCATGCAGAAAGCGCAAAGGGAAGGATATGCACCAACACAAAAATATAGATTCAGACCTTTTCATGACAGTTAGATCAATTTAATATCACTTTCATTCTACAGTGAATGAAGTCGGTGGATATACACCGAGGTTGTACAGGTTTCATGTACGAAAAAATGTAGCTACTGAGTGCATCGGGAAATAAGGAAGTGTGGCTGATGCCATCATAGGGCACCCATGGGCCATATTCCCCTGTGTAGCTTCATGGCCTACTTAGGAGATAGAACTTTTGCACCCCCTCAGGGTGCAGATTGTTCACAGGCTCAAACTGAGTCATGGGACCCATGATGCACATATCCCCTCTGCTCTTTTTCTCCTACCTCCAGTTTCCAATAACCCCCCTACCCTGTCCCCACCAAGCCGCCCCCACCCTGCCCTGGGCAAAAGGACTATTTCAGCTCCACTTCGAGCTGAGGTCAAGCAGCAGCACTGCTGTGGAGGCTCATGTGATGTGCTCTCCAACATGAGCCGTGTGTGGGTGTTACTGAGATGCTATTCAACTTATATAATAAAAAGTACATTGCTTTCTTTTGCAGCATTACCCGAAGAGGGGTCAGTGTGTTTTTAGCAATGTGGCGTGGGATCGCTACCAGGATGGAAGCTGGATTTGTTTTTAGTGAGCTTGCTCGTCTCCAGTTTCCATTCACCTTCAGTCTAACTTGTACATGTTCAATTAGGTCAAAAGCTGTATGCAATTCACTGTATTCCTCTTATCTAAACCTCCATCTATCACTTTGGGTTCATATAAATGCGTTGTCAGCTCAGCATTACATCCTGCTGTCATGGAGACAGATCATGTCACTAGTCATTTGTAGAATTTTCCTTGTTTTTTATTTTTATTGATAATTTTACTGCATGTTTAAATGTCTGAATGCAAACACTTCTTTGATTAAAAAAAGCATGTTTTTTCCAATAATTTCTTAATTTTAAAATGTATGTGTCATATTACTTTTCAGGCAAAAATGTTTCCAGCTTCTCTGATTTTATATTTTCTTTTTGGTTTATTCTTTGCTATTGAATACTTAACGGTTACGAGTAAGTGTCCCCTAATGGGTTAGTCTGTCCATGAAAATCTTGGAAAGTTAATTTCATATTCATCAGTTACGAGTGCCAGACTCCTCCTCAGTTTGGAGGATTGCTGCTGCAACATGCTCAGGTCAAGAAAGGACAAAGCTGGAAACCAAGGTACGCATCATAAGTACTGATAGCTCATTACTCCTGGAGGTTCCTCCCTTTGTGATATTTTTTTTGTCTTTTTTTATGAATGTATTTTTCTGATATCATACAGTAGACTATCCAAGGTGGTGAGGACTCAAAACAAAACTGCTAATTCACTCATGCATTTCTCAGATAAGCAAGCAGCCACTTTATGTGAGCTTCTTGTATCCTGATCTGATACATTTTTGGCTGCTGCCACTGCCCTCTGTGGGACCATCCATCCTCCTCACTTGGGCTTCCCTCCCACCTTTTGTCCCACCTTTCAGTGGAAAAGAGCACAGAAATGATTTAAGGTTGTTTTTCATCAGAGTTCCAAATTATCAGAGCCAAAGTTCTTTACCTTGTCAGCATTTTGCTAAACATTATGCAAGAGGATGCAATCCAAAGATAAATGTAGCTCTGTGCAGACATAACAGTTCAGGAAAAACAAAGAGAATTGGAAGAGGATGCTTGGAAAGACTCCACTCAACTCTGAATAATTTCATTCCAGCGCTTTCTGGAGACTGCTCTGATTGTGACCTTCTGCGCGTTTTCATTAAACACAAGGATAAGCAGCTCGTTCTTATTTCAGTAAGATACTCCAATATGCAGTTTGAAGAAAACGTGTCACAATCTGTTTTTCCTCACGTGCTTTTATGAAAATGCCATGCTTGCTGGGTGGATGATGACAATAAAGCGTGGCATTAAATTCTGTCTATTAGCTTCTCTACTGACAGCATTATGTGTAAAACCTCATCAACTCAGCCATGCATGTCTAATCCCTGCATTCTTGTCTTGCCCTTGTAGAGATGCATTATTTCGTTGCCTTCAACCAAACAGAAAAAACTCCCCAGTATGATATTAAATCTGACAGGCTAGCCCGACAACTCTTCTGCCTCTCATCGGAGTTGTTTATAGTGAGAATGAGGCCAGTTTGTGGCCGCATCTCTGCTGAAATCAAATTATGTTATCTGCACAACAGAATACAAACACCAGCACGATAATGACTTGTGTTGCAATACTGATTTGTAATTAACCTCGGTGATAACTTTTGCAAATTGTAAATACAACTTGTGAATAATGATTTTTGGTCTTGTGCATTAAAAGGTAAATATACTTCAAGAGGCTCACGGAAATATTATTACGTGTGTACATATTTGTCATTTTTAAACTGTAAAATTTTTCAATTATAAAAATATTCGATTATAAATTACATATATTAAAAAAGAGCAACAAAATGTCATATTTAGAGGCTGATATTAGAAAATGTTCGGTAATTATTAAGATGATTAAATTAATGAATTAGATGTACAAATGCAGTGGTGTATTATTAATGGCACCTGCTTTAACATGGGAAAAGTCCTCAGATCTTGGCCCTTAAGTCATTGTTATTCTTCACATTAGAGCATACAGACCTGAGAACTTTCTTAATTTATTTCTAGTTCCTTGTTCCGATCCACAGTGAAAATCCCGTACTGCTAGCACCTCACTCTCGTTCCCCTTCATTGTCTTTCTTCGCCCAATCCCTCCATTCGTATTTGGTAAGCATCTGACACGAATCATTTCTGATTACAAGCAAACACTGGCTTTAATAAGCCTTCAATACAGTGCAGCAGGGGCACCAACACAGACTCAGCTATGTCCGCTGTCATTTTCCAACCTAATTGGCAATTGGTCATGTGATTTTACCCACATTCTGCACCGCCTCCCACGGCTCTCCACCCCACTAATGTGTTCAAGAGTTCATTCAACAACTAATCCAGCGGCAACAGCAGCAGCTCTTTGACACATTTTATGCTTTAATGCTAGAGACGAAGTCACTGCAGCCGCAAGTATTCCGAGTCAAATCCTGAGTAGCAGTGAGCAGCTTTACAGGATGCAGCACAGCAAGTTGAGAAGGCCTTAGCACCCACAAATTCCACATATAACACTGGTTCGAGATTACTATCCTATGCAGTGTTAAGCTCTTCATATGCCTCCGTGAAAGACCAGTAATCCTTCTTTTGGTCCCGTGTCACTGAGGTTTTAGAAAGGGTAGTGGACAGAAATTCCAATTTTTTTCACATTTGAGCCTCAACTTTGGCTCTTGCAACAGTTCAAAATAAAAATAGCAAAATAAAAAATAGCTGAGTTACTTTAGGTCTGTTTTGCTCATAGAAATCATCAATTGTAAAGACTTCTCTTTTGAACCCACAAAAGCCAACACAACGAGCCACTATGAAAGACTGTAAGCAAGCCTGCACATGTTAACGACTGTCTACGTAGCACTTAATGTCATGTAGATAATTTTGGGTGTTTAATCCACACTGCAGAGTGAAACTCCACAGACACAATTCAATATGGCTCATTGTTCTCAGTGGAGTACTTCAGGGATCTGAGTTTGGCCCTCTTATGCAAATAATTCAAGTGTAGCGCATTCAGAACTAATACAAATGTGATAAAGTGTTGTGTAATTATGGACATATTCTGCCATATACACTTTGCAACCATCAGCTCAACTATTTCTAAGTGTAAATGACAGATATGAGGAATTCTTAAGATACTTTGGACACTGTTACAGCTGTTAGGAATTAGGAGAAGCCTAGCTGCTGCCATCTGGCCTAGATTCTATATCGTGGTGATTTGCTGTACATTAATCCATCAGCACAGTATCCATGCGTGTTGGGCAGTAGCTACTGTTGTGTAGTAGTACTAAATTGACACTATGCTTTCCTTTTGAGAGGCAGTATAGCCATATATATATTTTCTTTTTGTTATAGTCTTTATCTAACCACAAATCTCTAGAGATGCATCTCTTGTATTTCTTAAAGGACATGCAGAATAGCTGCTGAGTGACAGAAATGACAAAGTCACTGGTTTGTTTTCCAGGAAGTTATAGTCCTAAAGTTAAAATGAATTTCACAAAATCTAATTTCTCTAACAGAGTTCAAAGCTACTGTAAACTCTGTTGTATTTCTATATGATCTGAACTTACTTTAGTTATACTTTGGCAGTATTGTTATATAGTGTGCTATCTGATTTCCTTTTTATTGGTCTGTCTTTTAGAGTTTCAATGAAGGTCAATGAAGAGGAAAGAGAAAAAAAGTTAATGTTTAAAATAGATGATTCATCTAAGAAACATCTCTCTCTCACACACACACGCACACGCACAC
>NW_024582445.1:2135272-2142612 GCF_018398535.1 Haplochromis burtoni
CACACACACACACACACACACACACACGTAAAATGTGCTGACACTGCTTACCTTGAGGTTGTGTCTATATGCTGCATCCAGTACAGCTGGTACCAAATCCTCAGCAGGTTCCCCGTTGTCATCAGCTACTCCAGGAGGATACCAGGACAGGACCAGAACACCTGGAGGGAGATAAGCACTTGATCAAAGATACGAATTAACACCTCAGAGCACCATCACCTTCTGATGGGAACATACAAACACAATGTATATGAAGCTCTAACAATATTATTGTATGGATTGCTGAAATGATGCATCGATTTCAAGCTAACTGTGTTTATGTGCAGTTATTGTTGTCTTGGAGTAATGTTGCTTTCTCTGCGATCATCCTTTAGTGTCTCTTTGTGGTTCACAGCAATACAGTACATCTGCTGATCTATGGAGGACAGTCAATTTTTTAAATGAATATGTACTTGTCATCTTAGGACTATTTATTATGCCTTGTTTTAGTGGCAACAGTTTGAGTGTGTGACAGCTCATAAATTCATAAACTCACGCTGGCTGAAAAATGGTTTTCTATCAGCCACAGCGGTGCCTGGCAAGAGGTAGGAACTGGCACACTGTATATGCACTCACAACTAATTTATTAAACTCATGTCCACTTGCTGTGGAGCTGTGGAGACTATTAGATTACAATAGCCAAACATGTCTTTGTGTATCAAGAGGACGGCTACTGCTATTCATTTCAGTGGCAGGAAATCAGTCACCAAGTCAAGCAGATCTATTTACAGTTGAGTATGAGGTCTCTCATTAAATGGAAGGTTTTAATTAAGCAACTTTGAGCTGGACCTCCCATGATTCCCAGGTTTCAGGGTTAGATGACCTTCTCATCACTCAAGCCGGTGTACAGTAACCTACTGCACCGCAGGACAGACACATCAGGGCCTATCATGTGTTGGCTGCTGATGGCTGACACACTGCGCTGTTACTTGACACCAGGGAACAAACTTGTACTGAATTTAAGGGAGCCATACAAGTCTTTGATGAGACTGCAACACAACTATTATCAGTTCATGACATTTAAAAGAGATAAAGGTACTTGCAGAGATACTTTGGGGCTTGGTGATGCTTTAATACTAAAGTAGTATAAGGTTCAGTTTTAATATAGATAGCTAAACATCTTTAAAAACATTAGTTTGCTTCTGATGTACACCTCAATGAAGGATGAAAGCGCAGCAGCAGATATATGGAAACCAAGCATGTGGGGAGCTGTCCAGTATATGTGTGGTGCTGAAAAATGTGTCGAGCCCCTTCAGCAAAAGGGAGGCAGCTTTGTGCTTACAGAAGCCACATTTCTGTAAAGCTGCTGTGCACAAATAACAACACTCAGCTCTTTTTTGTGCGTCTCTCTAAGAATTTCAGGGTGCCGGTTTGCATTTTTTACAGTACCTGCTGCGGATGCTCCGATCTGCTCCATGTGGGACTCCAACACATCCGGATCCCGCGAGCTGTACGAATTGAGTTCGGGGTAGAAACTGGAGCCGATATCCTCGGGCGGCATGTGTTTCCCTCTCGGGTAGCTGGATGCGATCTTAGGGTCCCAGTGCGGGACTAGGATGTGATCCCAGTGAATGTATTTACCGTCCATATGTGGGTTGCCGTACCACATATAGTAGAAAATATGAACATCATAAAATATGGTCCCCTCGGGGCCGGTGTTAGACAACACGGCTTTGGCGTTGCTGCCAGGCGGACGGGCTTGACCCGGGGAAGCGGTCCCATCACGGGACACTGAGCGCCGGTCCATCTTTCCTCCGATCATCGGCAGGAGCTCCAAGCCCGGAGCCAAGTCCGAGAAACCGTCACTGGGCTTCAGGGTCCTCAGTCCCATCATGGTCCCAAAGATGAACAGCGTGAAAAGAAACAGAGCTATGCACGCTTTCCTCCTCAGTCGTGCCATGGTTGGCTAGAGTGGCAGGAGCTGCATACGGCACGGACGGAACCAAGAGCGCAAATTAAACCTGCGTCCTGCTTCTGCGGCCAGATGGAGTTCACCACAAACTACGAGCTACTCTCCGAAGTGTTTCTCGTCGCATCGGCTAAAGGACGAGTCTACATGATTGCACTCAAACCAGAGAGGACTACCCTACGTAGTTGATTAAGGAATTTTTAACTTTCTTCTGTTCCGCATTTCGATGAGCTGCGGATTTATTTATTTTTTATCACTGCAACGCGGATCTATACCTCTAAGATAAGCCCGAGCTACAATTTTTTTGTTTTAAATGCCACAGGCCAGTTATTCCTAACTTAAGACTCTCCTCTCATATTTCTTTTCCACGCTGTCACTCACTAAGACGCTTCACCGCTCCCGTGGACCGCCCCCGCCCATCAGCTGCTCCATCCACCTGACTTCCGACAAAAAACGGTGTCTAAACGCAGGGGTGATGCTCTCTGTTGGTCATGCCCGGAGAAGCTTTAAAGCCTCCGTGCTTGGTTGGCTGGTGTTTCCTTATGGATGCCAAAGAGGCGGGACCCTTCTCGTGCACCGTTTCTAAAGTTTACTCAAAAAGAAAAGACTAAAAAGCAACATGGTTATACCCGTTATATAGCCTACTGTTCTTATCAACAGGTCTGAGGCCACAAGACTATGACTCATCTCTTAAAGGTGACATTAACTACTATTTTCTCATAAAGTTGTTTTCACAGTTAAACCTAAGATAGGCTATTAGATTTTTATTTATTTTAGTCGGCACTTTGTACTGAGACTTATACTGACATCTAGCGGTCATTTTATAGAACACATACCACTTTGTGTTGTGCTAAAAAGTGATTTCTTATGTTTGTTTGTTGTTGTTGTTATATCGAATACCTTTATTTATATTGACAAATAGACTGTCGTAAATAGGATTTATGAAGGACTGATCTCTCAAGAAAAAGACATCTGTAATTCCAGTGAGATTAGTCTTTCACTCTTTCTTTATTTTCTTTTTACAGGATAAATAAAGGATAAAACAGTCAAAAAGATTCATGGCTTTTACCTTGTGATAGGAATGTTCTTCCTACCTCAAAAAGACTTGCTATCATTCACGAGAGATATGTTGGACTTTCTTTTTTTTTGGACAAATTATAGACTAACACGTTGTTAATAACAGTTTGAATTCCCGCAGTCATTTTCTGGCAAATACCGGAAATCCGTTTTTGGCAGACGAGAAATAGCAAAAAAGTATGTTTTGATGTGCTTGTAAAAGACGGATAGGGAACTCATTAAATAAATGTGGCTTGTTTTCCATTTTTTTAAATTAATAATGTAAGTAGTAGTAATAACAGTATTAGCTGTTGTTGTTGTGTAGAGCTTCTTTTTTTTTGGGGGGGGGGGGGTGTAAATAAACCTTGTCGCAAATATAATAAAGCGCCTCCTGTCGTCAGAACAAGGTATCTTTGCGCTCTGTTAGGCTTTTGGCATTCAGCTATATTGCCCAAAAGCAGTGTCTTTCGGTCATGCTATTAGGTAGCACTTACGGCTCTCTCACCCCACTATTGGAAGTTCTGACGTCCTGACACTTTATCAGATTGTTTTCTTTGCACAAGAACTCCAACATGAAGTGGCAATAAAAATATTCACGGCCTCTGTGATCATTAGCCAAACCTCTATAAAGATAAATGTAGTCAGTTAGTAAATTATGCAAAAACATACAACTCGTGCCTTCGACTTATACCACTAAAAACACATTTTTCAAACGAAATTACAAAACTAAAAGTAAAAACTAAAATAGATACTAAAATACTGTTGATTTAAAAAAAAAAGAAAATAAACATAACCACTGATTAATAATTTTCTTCTCTTTCTTTCTTTGAGCATGAAGTGCAGCTTCCATATTAAATTAAAATATATTATCCTGGGGCCACAAACACGCGTTTTGTGGGTCCACAAGAGGTCGTTGTGGTAATTGTGATAAACTGGGAGCCACAGCCTCCTCTCAGTCATCAATCACATATTTCCATTTCAACAAATAAGTAAGTAAAATACAACAGAAAACGGGTATATTCAATATTATTTAGTATTACCAATTTAGGCCAAATCAGTGACAGTAATAAATCGTTTTTATTTAGCAAACACACAAATAAATTAGCAAATGCAAAACCGTATCTTTTATATTTGTTGGTGTAGCATAAAGCAAACGAATTACAATTTCAAATACATCCATGTGTCCGTGTTTTATAGACAACAGTATAATACATGTAAACGAACTATGCGTATTTTTCCCTTTTCTGCAATCTTATCTGTCATTTCCAAAACCTTTGTAAATGTAACAAAACATAAACATCACCAGTAATACGTTAATAGCACCTTTTCAATCTTTTTTTATTTTTAATTTTTTTTAATTTTTATTTTTTTAATTTAGGCTGAGATAAATTTGCTTATCCCCCCACTGTCTTTAAAGCATCACTCATTTCACAAGGACGCAATTCAACAACACACTTAACGTGATGTGATCGATCACTATTGAGCCATGATTTCGTTTTATTTTCGTGAGGTCGCCTTCTTTTTTTCTTTCTTTTTTGCATAAACTGCTTTGCATGCTTTTGTTAAATCCGAGTTGTTGTTCTCTCTCTCTCCCGTTTTCTTCTTCACGCCTTCACCTTGCTTGTTTGACTCCTTTGAGCTCTTCCTCCTCTGCTGCATGTGGAAAAAAACCGTCCCCCACTCACAATTTCATCTGGATTACCATTAAACCCTCCTAGGAGAGCAGTTACAGGAATCTCTGATTATAAGGAAACCAACACACGTGAGAAGTAATATGACATAGATATAAAATGTAGATATTCAAATCCATTATTATTATTTTTTAAAAGAACATCTCAAACTAATTGCTTCAAGTAGAGTGTTATACACCATTTACTTCTGGCCTTTTCATCTACTACATGCAGCTTCACCTCACTATTTATATTTAAATGAAATGCTTAAAAGCTTCAAGTCTTACACGAAAATGTTTGTTCTAGTATCCGGTTTTATTTAAATAAAAGTTGCATTTTAGGCAGATAAATGCCTCACCTTGCCTATAAAATACATTACAGATAAATTTACAGTAAGTGTAAACTCACTACTAGAACAGATGCTTAGGTTGCAATATAAGGATGTTACACTGGTTACAGAAGTAGTGGTCAATCACAACAACAAAGGTGGTATAAGAATATTATGCGTATTATAGTGATTGGCCACTTCCCATGTTTGGGCTCGTCCATCACGCAATATGCGGTGTATCCCTGGGGACTGTAATTGTGAATCACGTGGACGTGACCGAGTGTTTGGGGGGTTTTGTTGGGTGGGAAATGGTCATTTGTATTGACCAACAGAGCTGGCCACTGCAGGAGCGCTAAAAGGCGTCCAAAGAAAGGGGAGAGACGGCAGCAGTGGACACTGAGATTAAACCATAGCTCCCGAACATGGCAGAAGGTATGCTGGCAGGTTTTAGGGAGTTATCTCTGGGAACGGTTAGAGCGCTTTCTGGTGGGGCAGGAATTCGATGTATTGTCTAAGATGTTTTTTTTGTTTAGCGAACGGGGGGGGGGTCGGGGTCTTCACAGAAAAAGAAATTTCTCCCGGTGACCCCCCACCCCTCATTGTTTAAGGGGGATAGGTTGCCAGCCCCCTTTTGTTTACCTCCCTCTCACGCTTTCCCTCTCGCTGCGCAGCTTCTGCGTTTCACAGCATTTTGCATGAAAGTGGCAATCTGCGAGGATTACCCAGTTTGAGGGCTTGTACACTGGATACTGTAGCTTGGGTGCTGATTTTGACTCAAGGCAGAACTGAAGACATGGGTTCCGTTTCTAAGAAGCAGCTCCGAGGTTGGGTAACTTGAGCTACATTTTGAGAAGTTTTTGCAAGTTAATTGAGTCGTTGTACCTGCGGACTGTGTGCTCGATTGCAGCCGAACGTTTTAACGCATTGTTCACACACTTGAACGTTAAAATGTGCACTCCGTGTGTCTATCAGTGCTTTGCATTGTCTTTAAAATTTTGTGCATCTTACGGGAAGGGAGAATATTTTTGTTTCCTTTTTGCGCTAATGCACCAGTTCGTTGTGCATTCGCTGAAAAAAGTCGCATGTTTATTCCCCTTAAAAAGTTGGCTATAATTTATTTCAAATTTTGCGAGAAATACAGCCTAATCTTGTTCATTGTATTGATTCGTATTGATTATTGATTGGGTAGCCTAGCCTAAAGGAAATTTTGTATTTCCGTTTTTTAAAACCTTTCAATTTAAAAAAAAAAACCTTTTGCGTTTTTAAGCATCGTCACCTTCGCAGGTTTAAAGCTTTTCTGTAGTAATTGCTAAATTGTTTCATCGTAGGAGTGTGCAAAACCGAGGAGGATGAAGGACCGAGTCCCGAGGAGAATTCAGAGTCTTTCCACGGGGTCGGTGTGTGTAAATGGTTCAACGTCCGCATGGGTTTCGGGTTCCTGTCCATGACCAGCCGGGAGGGAGAGCCGCTGGACGAGCCGGTGGATGTGTTCGTCCATCAGGTATGATCTGCTTTTGCTCCGACGTGGTGTTTGTTTATTATGTGAAACGCAGCACTGGTGGTGGCGGTGTGTGGACCAGCTCCTTTGCATCCCAATAAAGATATCTAAAATGTAAAGGTAAAAATATGTTTTCCATCTAAGCAAGTAAAATCTCTCCACACCAGGAGATCAGAGATCTTATCTTCTTCCAGTCTTCAGTTTCTGTGCTTTTAGACCTAGTCCCAGCAGCAAAGGATTGTGGGCACAAGTTAAAACATTACAACAAACAAAAACT
This sequence comes from Haplochromis burtoni, assembly GCF_018398535.1. NCBI lineage: Eukaryota > Metazoa > Chordata > Actinopteri > Cichliformes > Cichlidae > Haplochromis > Haplochromis burtoni. The sequence continues at coordinate 2,142,050 of NW_024582445.1, forward strand.
TAAAGAAAGCGAGGTTAATCAGAAATCCAGTCCTTCAACAGGGAGGGCACTGAAAGACATTTAAAGATAAAAATTGCTACAACGCCGGAAACGTCTAACTGTTAAATTGATGCTTTTGCTGCGCGGTGGGTGTTTCTCCTTTAGGGGAACACGTGTTGCAGCCAGAGGGGAGCAGCGGGCCTCCCTCGTGGTTTTCAGGACGCTGACACAATGTGATGGAGAGATGAATGTGCGGTTTTTGTTGTTCATTGAAGCCAGCGCACTTTTAACAGGCTTACATCCATAAGCCTCCTGAGCTGCATGAAAACTGAGCCATTAAGGAGGAGGAAACGTTTAATTGATCTCCATCTGGAGACGTGAACAATCAGTGTGCATTGTTTTTGTGTGTGGGTGTTTGTTTAGATTTTTTTAACCATTTATTTTCCACCTGCGAACAGAATTCTTTAACACATCATTTGAGCAACCTATTGGGGTGGTATCTAAAAAGGGTTACTGATCCTGATCACTGCTTTTCAAATTAAACACATTTTAAACAGTCAAACTTGAGGTGGCTAAATACAACA
>NW_024582445.1:2142632-2185474 GCF_018398535.1 Haplochromis burtoni
CCCCCCCCCCCACCTGGTGCTGCTGTTCCTACTTTTAGTTTTAAAGTAGAGCTTGAAGGCTCATTCCAACACTTTTATTCACCTTAAAGTTAAGTGTCTGAGTTTTTGTTTGTGTGTGGGTGTGGGGAGGTCCCTTCTCCTCCTTTTTCATCTCAGTGAGCTTCTCCATTTCTATCTGATAAGATAAAGGTTTCGCATGTGAATGAGAGGCATTCTCACTAGCTGCCCATTCACCTCAAAGTTCTCACCATAAAGTGATTAAAGGCTCTTTGCCGTCTGCTCAACCCCCTCTGTGTGTGTGGCAGAGGTACACTAGATCTGTAAGTCAGTGTAACACACCAATTTAACGAACACCCTGGTAAATTTCTTTGTTCTCAAAGCATCATGGGAAGATGTGTTCCTACATTGTAACGCTTAGTTTTGATCTGCTTTTTGCATCATTTAGACTTATGCTAAGATTAAATAATGCATAATAAATAAATGCACCTACATAATATACACAGCTATAACACAGGTCTGCCATCCACATTTCATTATAATAAGTTTGCATGTCCTCTCAAGCAGGTCTTGCTCGTTTCTGTCTTCCTGTTGCCTACTGATGATGATGCATATAGAAACATTTAATTGTTCTGTGGAACAGCTCTGATATGTTTTTTGACTATACACAGGAAGCTGGTATTTGATTACTCATATTGCAAACCAAAAACATCAGTTCAGTTGGCAGAAATGTAGATTAGTGCTCCAGCAGTCGCAGGGACTCAAATGAAATTAGAACCAGCGCAGGTGCCATCAGTATAGATTCATACAAACGGCCATATGCTACTTAAAAACATTAAAATCACTGTTCAGAGTTATTGAACTGAATGCTTTTTACAAATGGCCACATGTTTGTCTTTTAGTTTGAGCTTCCATTTGACCATTACAATAATATCACTGGTGTCATTTTAGCCAGTTATTTCTCTTACTGTCTTTTAGAAAACCTGGACACATCAGTGATTAATGTACAGGGGTTATTGCAAAAGAAAAGGCCTCAGTCCTAAAATTAGTGGCCGCGTGTCAAGGAAAATTAACTCCCAGGGTCCTCTGGCCTTTGTGCAGGTGAACAATGGGGCCATGCATTCGAATGAAGCACCCTGTGGCCGTGACCGAGCCCCTGTTTGTCTCAGCGGTAGTCCCTTTATAGTCCCTCACTGCTCTGATGTCTTTCTCTGACTCAGTTGGCTTCCAGTCATCTTCTGTTTACAGGTCCTTCACTTTTAAATGGCCCCATCCTGATTCTGTACCTGCATGTGAGACTAACCTGGTGTGTTGAGGGTCCGTTACTGGGGTAAGGAAGGTCACACGTTGAAGAGGAAATGGTTAACAGTAAGCAGCACAGAGAGGCCTGATGGGACTGGGGCTCTATGGACGTCCACGCAATGCCACTCAATTGTCATGGCTCACCAATCATGTTTCCTCGCTGCTCAGGACGTTGCAGCAGATGCCCAGCTGTGACTCAGTGTTGGAGGATTAGAACACATCACTTTTGTTTGTTTTGTTTCTCACTGATGGGGGTGTTGCTAGTTGGCTCACTTGGACCCCTGCCTGTGTTTGTAACGATTTAAACCTCAGTTTTAACCACTGGTGTGTCCTAATTGTTGTTTAATATAAATCTGCGTTTTGGAGATTAACTACTTGTCTCCTTTTAAATTATAACCTGTCGTGGAATATGATTCCCTGTGGTTTGGGCAAAGAAAGAATGCAGGCCGATGGTCGCACGTAATAGATGGATGATAACTCACTCCAAAAAATAAATAAATAAAAGAAAATGGGATTAATGCCTATCAAAACAACCCCGTAATTAATGGATCGGTTTTCCTTTGCCAGCAGTCTGCGGTATGAGTGACTATTTAATCATATAGTCGCACTACGGGAATTTTAGAGAGGGGTTTCCCATGTTGTGTTAGCCAGTCTATGGGATTTATCCTCAAAACTGCACCACACCTTCCCCTTTCCTTCATCTCTTTCCTTTCTTTGGGAGTCCAAAATGTTTCTATAAGGACACTAGTATCCAGAAGATGATCCTATTCAAAGGTCACTTCAGGTGAAGGCAGTATCAGTTAAAATACAGTGGATAAAATGACTGATTAAGCCAAGAACTCGTAAGATCAAAATCATCATTATATCCAAGTACCGATATGAAAGAGAGCTATCAATCATTTTTGCATTCCCGAAACTTTTATCTTCCACCTCTTTCTGCCAAGCAACTATTCATGGAATGTCACCCTGACCCCCAACCTCACAGAGAAGCTTCACCCCACCCCCAACTCGAACACCAACCCCTGCATCCTGCAGTTTAGGGTTAGTGGTGGTGGTCAGTGTGTTAGAAGAGCTTTGTGATGTGGGTGGGAAGAGGGATCAGGGTGGGGGCAGCAGTTTGGAATTTCTTTTAAAGGGGGGGATGGGTTGAAGGTTATCCCCACCAGGTTTACCACTCAGACAACACCAAATAGACAATGCAGCGTTAGGGAAACAGTGCTTTGAATTGCAAATCGGTGTGTGCATACTGCTGAGTAGAGTGGGAACAGCAAGCTTTGGTGCTTGTTTGCTCATCATCAGGTGAGGCCTGGCAATCACCTTAAAATACTAAATGCCTGATAAGCGCAGTTGGCCTCTGATGATATCACACCGTGAGGAATGAGTGGGGGTTGATCTCAAGGGTCAAAGTCTCCACAGGCTCAACGTGGAGGTGATTTGGTGTGATATTAGGAGTTGTAAAACATCCAATTATCACTCTATATATCATACAAGATATCTACATGTGATGGAGAAGAAAACACATCGTTTATCAATCAGCACTCTCCCATGTTGCAAATGCTTTATACACTTGAATGGCCAGAAAACTCAAATAAATGAAACAGTTACGCTCATGATGGAAAATCTCCCTATGTTCCCTTTTCAGAGTAAGTTGCACATGGAAGGCTTCCGCAGCCTGAAGGAGGGCGAGGCGGTCGAGTTTACCTTCAAAAAGTCATCCAAAGGTCTGGAGTCACAGAGAGTGACCGGACCAGGTGGCATCCACTGCGTGGGCAGTGAGCGGAGACCCAAAGGCAAGAAAGTCCAAAAGCGGCGTTCAAAGGGGGACAGGTACGCATGGATGAACTGGGACACAACAAGAGAAATATCTTTAATTTCTTTCAGTTCCATCTTCAATTATTTGAAGCATCTTGGTGTCAGATTAAAAAATAAAATTTGTGAAATACTTCTATGGTACACTATATGCAAACTGTACTAATAACAGCAGAAAAAACACCACTAACCCAATAAAAATAGCTCTAAAGCTAATTAAAATTAGCAGTAAAACTTCAACACTCATAAACTTTACACAGTAACACAGGAATAAAATATTTCAGTTTTACTTTTTACTTCTTTAACAACAGCAAAAAATAAATTAAATAATAAAAAAAAAAAATCCTGCACTTTTTTTGTTGAGTTTGAAGTAGATACACAATGATGTTGTAGTTTCTCCCTATTTTGCTTCCTCTCCCTTGACCCCAACCCCCACATCTAGCCCTAGTAAGGGTCACATCAGCAGGCTTGACGTGTGACCTGGATCAATAACTGTTTAAATCTGCTGGCCCCTGGTGAATTCAAACCGACCCACTCTCCATCTCCTCCAAAACCTCCTCTACCAACCTCATTTGATAAAAGCGTTGACTTCAAAATAACTTTAAACTCCTGTTTTAAAAATCAAGGTGCTAGTTTGATGTTATCAAAATAAAATATGTCGATTTTTTTTAAAGGCGTTTCTAAAAGAAATTTAAAAAGTGATAAATTTAATATGTCAGTACTAATGATTAATATGTTATAAACGAAGAAAACATCAGCTTCTGTTCAGAAGGGGAAAAAAATTCTCATGAAGATCAAAAGGCAAAGGCAACAATACCCCTCCCAGCAGAAGAAAAAAGAACTAAGGGGGCCTTGATACTCGGGATAGTCTTTGAATATTCATTTAATGCAGGGTTAGAGGTGTATCAACTTTACCCCCTCTGTCAGTTGTGATTACAGCCAGAGAGTAGTGAGTGTGAAAACAGATCATTACTGCCTCAAAGAGTCCTGGGAGGGCTGCTGTGTTCAATACCTCTCCCTAGACTGTGCTGATCCAAAGATATCATTCCCCTTCAGTGTATTTCATTATGCAACACTGGATTGGGTTTCATGGATGTATGCGTGTGAATAATTGATCATATTTATTACCTATATGGGGATAATTATATCAATTTTCACTTCACCGGGGCAAAACACGGCACCTTTTTGAGGGTATTTGTACATATACATCTATATATTTATATGACTGAAACAAGGGGGAAAAGCCCTCCTGTCCATTTAATTGATAACAGATGTAAGAGCCCTGCCAAGGGGGTGAAGGGTCACTGTTGTCATGGCAACGGTGTATGAGTAAAAGCAAGAGAGCTGGGGGGCTGGGATGGGATTGGGGAGGGGTTGGGGGTCAGAGTTCAGAGGTCATTACTGCAGCTTTTTTAGACAAAGGGACCACTTCCCCTTCCTTCCACTTGCCTTCTGATGGATGCTGATGTAGGGAGCTTCTGTGATGTGATGGTATAGACCTTGACACCACCCCCAACGACCACAGCTACAAAGCCACACTGACCCTTTGGCAGCCGCCCTTATCCAACCTTATCTGGTGCTACAAAGGTAGCAGAGGGTCCACAGAGCCACATACTGACCGCCCCACGCCCACAACCCATCTGTCTTCTGCCCCTGTACGCGTGGCCATGCTATAGATTACAAACGGTGGACAGTGGGCACCTTATGGGTCTACCTTTGATACAAAAGCATCTCAAGCAGTTCACAAAACTTAAAGATCCATGGTAACAAGGTCCGCATAAAAATACCAGGTTTGCCACCCAATTTATGTCTTCTAAAAACCCTCCTAATCAAAACAGACGCTACTGAAACTTAATGGTATTTTTGGTCAAATAGAAAACTTTTAAAAACATTTCCTTCTACTGTTTCCCTAAAGACTTAAAGTATGACCAAATGCAAACTCATTCATTTTAGGTGACATGTTGCCATCTAGTGGTAACTTAAAAGCTTTAAGTTGAGGGCTTTACGTTGTAACTTGCTGCAGCTTGAAAACGTCAACATGCAAAAATATCTCTTAGTTGTCACATTAGTTACTACTTTTTGGTTGGTATAGAGTTTGATATCAAGCTGGAACATTATCTGACCTTAAAATGTTGTTTTCAGATGTTTAATCACAAGCAGAGTATTATTGTATCACAACATTGTGATACAATAATACAATAATACCACATAATAGGTTGCTTCATCTCTTCTGGATATGGAAGCTATATCATATCCAAATACAGAGATATACTTGTGTTTCCTGCTTGTTTTCTTGAGACCACTGCAGGTTCAATAGACGTCTTTCTATTCTTTCAGATGCTACAACTGTGGAGGCTTAGACCACCATGCCAAAGAGTGTAAGTTACCTCCCCAGCCAAAGAAGTGCCACTTCTGCCAAAGCATTGACCACATGGTTGCCAGCTGCCCAATCAAAGCACAACAGTCTTCACCGGGTTCTCAGGGAAAACTGTTCTCCTCCAAAGGAGACGAGGAGGAGCACAGCCAGCAGGCACCACCTACCGAGACCTCTGATTAAACACAGTATCCGACTCTGGGGAAGCACAGAGGCCAATCAAACTGCTTTGATGGAGTGGAGGGAGACTCAATCCCCTTCCACCTGTTGAAGCTGCTTTTGGAACTACCTCAGGTTAAAAATACTCATGAAGAATGTTGCTGAAGTCTTTTTTTTAATTTGGTTTTTATTTGGTGTAACACTCAGGAATACTGCTGTACTATTGCACTCAGGACGCTTGCTTAATGTATGAATCACTGGTATTGGGGATTGGAGATTGTAGTGAGCAATGCTATGTAATGGATGATCTTCAGGAGTTTACGTAGATTTCTGTTATATAATAATGTGCCTCTGCTGTGGGCATTATACCTCTTCTTCTTTGAGTAATACTCAGTGTGTTTAGTATAGCTACACTTTTGCTGCCTTACCATTTTGTTTCCTTCCTGACTGTTACACCTCACTATCCGACAGGGCGTAGATGTAACAGTTAGTACATCTGTAATGAATGTTAGAGTTTGCATATCATACGGGGATGGGGGAGGGGTTTGTGAAATAACATGGGGGGGGGGTTAAGGGTATATTAGCAATGTATTGGCAGCTGCCAATATTGCAATTGACCATCCAGTTTTCCTGGGGCCAAATGAATGTTAGACCAGAGGTGCTTTCCAGCTTTTGGTCAGGTTTGTTTTTTTAAATTTGTTTTTTGTTTTTTCATTTCATTTTTTGTTCATCCAGTATTTGGCTGGCTATCTAAAAGTACATGGTTTACCTCACTGGTCCATGTTTGGTCTGCTAGTAAATCTATCATCCTAAAAGCCGATGACAAACCAACTATTCTCAGAATACAGCTTCAGAGATTGTGATTTGAACTGGGGTTAAGTCAAATCCTCTTTGCACTACAGTATTTACACCACACCGCCATACTTCCTTAAAGAGTAACTCAACAGTTCCCTGACTTTACTGACCTGTAGCGGATTGACTTGTCACTTCACACGTCGATGGATAGGTTTACCAAACACTTTGTGAAATCAGTCTCTGGTGAGCATACATCAGACCACATCCAAGCCAGGCTCTCAGCCTTTCATATAGTCTCAGAATGGGGGGAGTTTGTGGGGTTATCTTGAGTTGAGGTTGGCGATTATGTCAGGGCTGTAACACATTAAAACAGCTTATGAAAGTGAAAGCAAACTCTGGGTAGAGTGTTAGAGAAGTGAAGTTAACAGATCTCTGTAGTCTGTTTACCATATATGCTTGAGGCTGAGAGCTCGGTCTAGTGTGCCAACCATAGCCTAGTGTGTCTTTCTGAAAAACTGGTATAGGGTTTCGGTAATTAACAGGAAGAAAGAGGTTGGGGGACTATTTTTACAAATCCTGCCCATTTTCTGACAGGAAGTTTTCTTTGGGCACACATACTACACCATACCAGCTGTCATGTGTTGCACTACCTTGGGATAAAACATAGCAATCAAAATACTGACCCAAAGGGGGCAGCAAAAAAAAAAGTTTCTCTTAATTTTAAGTTGTTTTCATGGGAGTTTGAACCATTGTCAACTTTCCATGTGAAGTATCTTCTAACTGCAGTGGCTGCTGTGTATAAGAGCGCTGTTTTATAATCACCTCAATTTGGATTTGAAAGAATTTAAACCAATGTGACACAAACCCCGTTACATCTACGTCACTTCTGGTAAGATATTTGATCTGGACTTAAGTTAGTAAAGGGTCTGGCTAGCTCTCCTCTTGCTTGAGTAAAACTGAGGCAGAATCAGACAGTGGGAAGCCTGGTGTTTTTGTTTATATCCACTAGTAGGTAGTTATTTAAGACATTACCTCCCTATAACCCTTAGTAGGGTAGTAGTTCAGGAACACCAAGCCTGCACGGAGGAGCATGTAGGTCTAGCTAGCTAATCAGCATTTTACTCCCGTTTTACAGGAGAAGCTGACTGAGTCTTTTACACCCAATTAATATATATGTAAAATTATTCTAAAACTTTTTTAAAACTATCATACTTATTTATTTTCATCCAAAAGTGCTGCAGTTTCTCCTTCCGCTCCGATTGAAGCCTCGCAGCACTGAATGTTCTAGTAGACAGCAGAAAATTGGCAAATATCATTAAAAGCTACATATGACTTGAGAATACATTGGGGTAATACATTTTTAACATCAAGGTACTCATAATACTTTGTACATATGTGCTTGATAATTCATTGTAATATAATTTAATATGGATGCAATGCAACAGAAATATTGCAACCAAAAACAAACAATATACAGTGCATACTGTACAGGTACACAATATAGGAACCGATGTTAAATGTGAGGGGTTTTTTTTTGTATGATTTTCTTGTGAGGGTTTTGTTTTTTTCTTTGGTGCACAATTAACCTTTTCAGAGGAGAAGCCCGTTGTTGTTAATGCCAAAACCAATGCAATATTACTCTGCACTAATCGTAAAATGCATTAATATTTGTTCTATTCAGTTTAATCACTTTTGAATATATGTTTCCTATTTTATATATATTTTGAATTTTCACAAACTACACACAGTTGGTTGCTGGTTGGGAAAAAAAGATACCTCCGCTCTTTAGGCTCATCTCAGGAATTACCAATCTGAAATCTCAGGGAATGCTTCAGATTGATTGGAAGGAGTCATGGGGTGTTAGCTCAAGAAAAAGCAGGGATTAAATGCTCATTCGCATGATGTGAGGTGTGTGACGAGGAAGCCAAAGTGAATGTCTTGGTGCAACAGTTTCAGTTTTGTACTATAATACAGTTTTGATTATGAAAACAATGACTACATGATGATGATGTGAAATGATTGTTGCTTTTTGACTCTTTCATATGTCCATGCACCCAGTGTGATGATGTTCTTTATATTTTTTCCTCTTTCAAATAACTTGCCAATGATATACGATATGAAGAAAATGTTCCACTATTATTGTATTTTTTTTTCCTCTATAATCGTTGTAGATGGGTATATAGTAGAATATCTTAAAGGGGCTGGGGTTAGTAGTGTATAATCCGGTGTTGTCTCATCTCAACACATCGATCTTTGGTGTTTCAGACTATCAATGCTCATGACAAAAAGAATGTGTGTCACGGATTGCTTCATACTCTGCTGTTAGTCTTCAAAGTTTGACGGTTGCTAAATTGTTTTGATAAACATTTTTTTAAAAGGATGGAAAAGGTGGCGTGCTGAGAGTTTATTTTTCTGCACACTTTGATTTTTGAATTTACCACAACTGCAGCGCCAGTATGTCATCAAAGTGTCGCACTGTAATCACTCACACTCTAACTGGTTTACAGGAATTTCAACACTGACCAGTAAGGGTAACTGAAAGTATTTGTTTTCAAAATATCACTTGGAAACTAAGGAAGGTCATTTCAGACTTCTGATTGTAACAAACCTCTTTGGCCCCTCAGTGGTGTGCTGTTGTGATTTTATTGTCAGGTGTTGGGTTAGATAGGCTTTAAAATCCAAGGACCCACCCATGAGACTGTGTGCTCAGAGTAACTTTTGAAGCTCATCAAGGCATCCTGTAATACAGTAGTGTTAACTTGTGCTTTTAATGGTACATCTTACTTGTGACCTTCAGCCATTTAATTTGTGGTGCTGTATTTTATCAGGTAATGGCTACAGCTACTTTTAGAAAGTGATGAATGTATCAGTGTTTGTTTCCATAGAACTACACTTAACTTGATCTCAGGCAATTTAATGGCAAGTCTGTCAACGATGAGCAGCATGTAGGATTTTCAAAGTATTACTGTGATTATGTTTTATACATTATATGTAAAGATCTGCTCCGTTTCCTAATAAATATGTTAATATTCATGATTTTTTTAATGCCTTCTTACTCCAATCACCCAGTCACAAGACTTATCACACTCACTAAAGTAATAACAAAACTTAGAAAAAGTACCAGAAGCACAGTCTAAAGGTTTTCCAATACATGAAAGAGTTTTCCATTGACAGAATTAAATTAGCTGGTACTTAAATATCACCTTTCTACTCAGTAGAGTGCTTAAAGTGCTTTCTACTACAAGTCTTATTCTCACATTTATTCAGTTTTATCTATGCATAGGTGTTTGCTCAGATTCACACACACTTGCCTGATGAAGAAGCTTCAGCACTGGAGTAATCCACAATATTCTGATTGGTAAATGGTCCACAGATTCCCATTGGTAGTGGGGTAAAAAAGCATATACTAGAAGATGCAATGCTGAATCCTGAAGCAACCTTGAGCATTCGTTAATTGCACCTTGGAATACAAGAACTTCAGAACTACCTTAATTCTTTGTGGCACTGATTCAACAAGGTGGTGAAAACATTCCTCAGATATTTTACTGACATCACAATGACATCATAGCACCACAGAGATATTGCACATCCATGACGCAACCTTTCCATTCAACCACATCCCAAAAGTGCTTTATGGAACTGAAACCTTGTGAGTGTGGAGGCCAAGTGGAGGAAAGCAGTCTGAGATGATTTGAGCTTTATCACATTGTGCATTGTCTTGCCTGAGGCAGCAATCAGAAGATGGGTGGATGTTCCTAAGGGAAAAGAGAGTCAAACTCAGTACAAGCAAAGTGTACCTAATAGAGAGCCCAGTAAATATATTTAAGTAGGCTAAGAAATTCTGTGGAACTTGAGCACGTTACATCACAGTATTGTCGTAACCCACCCATGTCTCGTGATGTTCTTAAGTATGACTCAGTAAAGGAAAATAAAAAAGAGAGAACTGAGTAATCCGTTACAATTATCTATTTTCGACATTTCCCTTCCCTGAAGTGAAATACTGAAAAAAAACAAAACCATCCAGTTCCTCATATTTGTTTCATCCAAAAAAAGGACCTTCTGACGGTGTGTAGAAACGCGGAGTTCATCTCTCATCCAGCAGGGGGCAGCTCTGTGTTTACATTTTCAATGACACAACCTGACGACTACAGTCCAATATGGCCGTAGTATGAAGAGTGCCAGCTCAAGTCTGGCTTTAAACTACAAATATTATTAAATAGTCGGGTTGTTTTAATACTTTACAGCTTTGTCCCGAGTGGAAATGTGGGTGCCACTCCACGCAGTCTGTCTAAGAAGCCAGAGAGTTTGCAGACGAAGCGTCGCTGCTGCTGTTTCACAGTGTTTCAGGCACAGAGACGCTAGCGTTTCCCACTTCAGCCATTCAGCCGGACTCTCCGCACAAACATGCAAGGCACTTGTGTACAGAACCCACGGAGACCCTTCCCGAGTCGTTCAGTAAGAATATCTGGCTAAACAATAAGTGTGCGTATGTTTCTGTGACTGTGGGAGTGAAACGGTTAGGGTTAAAATGTGACTAGCCTCGCTCAGGACATGCTCCCACAGTTCCGGTGTAAAGCTCAGGTGTTTTGTCTCATAAAAGATATACAACCTATTATTGTAAACCTCAATCTCACCTTTGTGAGCCCTCGACTCCTCTTCTTCTTTCTTGAAATTTGTGGCGGGAAGCAAACAACGAGTCGCTGCGTTACCGCCGCTCACCGGTATGGAGTGACAAAAACAGGAGGAAAACATTTATGTCTCTACGTAAAGATGTTAAACGTGGCTCGATAGCAATGCATTCCTGATTTCACTTCTAGAATATCTAGAGCCTAATTTCCCATTTTCTTCTCCTGAGGATTTGTAATCATCTGTCTTCCCTGTCTTTCTAACACCTTTGACTTGGCAGAAAAATGTAGGACCCTTGGGTCTCACAGTCTTTAAGAAGTCTATCTTCCTGTGCAGTGCCTGCTCACTCCCATCTCCAAGCTTTATGATCCAGCTGTCTATTTTTTATGATCTATAAGTGGCTCTGTGTGGTGTGCTTATTGTTTATTTCTTTTTCATGGTGTGTTTGTTTCTATATTAATGCAAGCACGTAGCCTTACACTTCCTCCCAGGCTCGAGTGGCACTCCCAATCTCGTTGTATCATAATTACAAATGTAATAAAGGCATCCTCTCTATTTTCTATTCTATCCATTGAGCAAAGGCCCAGTTTTGGTGATTTTGTTACTGCTGACTAATTAACTAATTTATTATGGACACCAGTAGAGATGAACTGTGTCTTGGGCTTTTAGTTTATCTGTATTTATAAAGCCTGCCACCTAACATAAGACAATATGTCATGCAAGCTTACATGAATAGTGACTGATTGTGCAAAATGTATTTTTGGCAGGTTGGAGGGTGTAGAGCTTCCTTCCCTAGGTGCAAAGGATGTCTTGGTTAAAGTGCTGGCTGCCCCAATCAACCCATCAGACATAAATATGATTCAAGGTACTTGTAAGCAGGTAGTAACAGTCATTCATCAGGGCAGTTTAATGTGTGGCATCATGATCAGGTCAAAATCTGATGGGGGTTTTTTCAGGTACTTATGCTATCCTGCCGGATCTCCCAGCTGTTGGTGGCAATGAAGGTGTGGCCCAGGTCGTAGAGGTGGGCAGCCAGGTGAAGTCCCTCAAGACAGGAGACTGGGTGATCCCGAAAGATGCTGGTTTAGGTAAGGACTCCACAGTTCTCAAAATGAAATCTTCAGAGTGCCACTTTAGCTCCCAGCTGAAGGTGGACCTCCGCCTCTGAGCCTTTAACTAATCACAATCTCTGGCCCCCACTGCATGCTAAAATCTATCTCTGGTAAACATGGAGCTCTAAGTCGTGGGACAGCACCTTGCATGGTGTGTGAATTGGAAAATAAAAAAACATTTTATAGTGCTTTGTAGACTGTTTCCTTCCTGTGATCAGGCACATGGAGGACACAGGCAGTGCTACCTGAGGAAGATGTTATCTCTGTACCAAATGACATTCCCCTGGTGTCTGCTGCCACACTCGGGGTGAATCCCTGCACTGCTTTCAGGATGCTCTCCGACTTTGAAGACCTCAAGCCAGGTAACTAATCCACTCACAGTGGATTATTTCCTTCTCACCAAATTTCAAATCTTGGATTATTCATAGCGGTGTAGAGGTACTATATTCCCACAGCTTAAATTATTTTTGCTTTTACAGCAAGACAGACAAACCAATTTTAGAAGTAAAAAATAAATAAGATTAGAGGGTGCATTATTCCATTCTACATATTTGTGGCCAGCATGTAACCATTTGTCCAATCATTTCTGATGTCCTTTTAGGTGATTCTGTGATCCAGAACGCTGCCAACAGCGGAGTTGGACAGGCTGTCATACAGATTGCTGCTGCAAGGGGAATAAACACTATTAATGTTATAAGAGACAGGTGAACTTAATTCTTTCATATTAATGCTTTTTTTAAAATATCGATTTTCTTTTTTGAAGACTAGGGCAAATTTCTTGAACCCCATGGGGATTTTCCATCTTTGTAATAAAATTCTTCAATGTGCCTTCACTTTCAGGCCAGAGTTCACAGAGCTCAGTGATAAGCTGAAGGCTATTGGAGCTAGTCATGTAATCAAAGAAGAGGCCTTGAGGAAGCATGAGATTAAAGAACTCTTTAAGGTCTGTAGAGATATGATCTTGTAGTTTGTCCCTGCTGGTGAATGAACGTATCCAATTTATGAATATATTTTATAGACTTGTCCGAAGCCCAAACTAGCATTAAATGGAGTTGGAGGCAAGAGTGCAACAGAACTTCTCCGTCATCTACAGTGAGCATACTTAATAATCTCTATTAGTATTATACAATGTAGTTGCACTGTAGAGAGCAGGGAAAACCCCAACTCTATGTATTTGCCAGATTTCTTCCATTTATTTCAGAATCGGAGGGTCAATGGTGACATATGGGGGAATGTCCAAACAGCCAGTCACTGTTCCTGTGGTAAGAGGAAAACTGCATTTGCCGTTTTTACACAGTTTCACACTAGACAGAAGAGGTGCATGCATCATAATTGTGAGGGTGGTACTGACACTTTTCAACCTCTTAGATGCAGCTAAGAGGTTCCCAAAATCATGAACAGTCATTTTAAAGTTCCCTTTCACAAATGTGAAATATTGTATGTTGATGTATTTTTTTGCTGTTGTTGCTGCTCTTTCTAGAGTGCTCTTATTTTCAAAGATGTGAAGGTTCGAGGATTTTGGGTAACAAAGTGGAAGAGAGATCACTCTCATGGTAAGTAGGCATGGAGTTTCAAATTGTTTGAAATTAATCTAAAAAAGATAAACATTTCCCTGGGATATTGTTTTTCCTAGATGGAAGGGCATTTAGAGCCATGCTGGATGAACTGTGCTCCCTCATCAAGCAGGGAAAGCTGAGAGCTCCCGCCTGCACTGAGGTGGGTCTGCAGCAGTATCACGCAGCTCTGGATACTGCTATGCAGCCTTTCATATCAACTAAACAGGTTTTGGTCATGTGAACTAGCTGAGTGTGTCAACTAACCACCGGATGCTTGAGAACACTGCATGCATATTTGGGTGAAACCAGAGAGCTGTGACATTCTTGCTGATATGTCAAACAAATCCACATTCTCAATAAAAGTGTATTCATATGAGGCTCAAAGTCCAGCGTCCGTCATGTTCTGTAGTGACACTTTACAGCGTTTACAGGCAGCTATCAAAAGATTATTAAGTCATTATAACAAGATATGAAATGCCAGGCGTTATCACAGAACACAGATAATACAACTTTATCTTATAATATTTCCAAAACTGATTGCTTTGCTTTGAAGTTGCATGGACAATAGAAGTAATGTTATGACATTTATTATATAGAAAATCCTGATATAATCGATTTTTTTAGCTAATGTGCATGAAATTCATAAGATTGAGTTTTGGATTGACAACAAGATACAATAGAGTTTACACAAATAAAACTACGGTAGCTGACCTTTAGAGGCACAAGAATACTGTGTAGTTTTGAAACAAAGTATTCAGCCAGTACCCATAAATCAAGGTCAAGGGGCACACCAAAGATTACTGAAGACAAAGGTTGCATTTTTCCATAGTTTAATTACACACTGGAGCATGACTCATTTCATTTATAGCTGTAATATAACTGAAAGTATGAAAATGCATTATTATAGCGCTACATGTTAAATAGTGACATTTAAAACAAATACTTCCTGCTTCTTGATGTCTCTCTTGAATTATAATTTAAAGAATGAAATTCATTACAAATGTTGAAACCAGAAAACTATTCTCAGATTCCTCTGCTAAAAGTGTGCAGTTTTTAAGGTGGAACGTCATACGGCCAGTCAGAAAGTCAGAGGGGGAGTTTGCATTGCTGAATGGGTCAGTGATACACGTGTGGACATGATTTTTATACTTTTGAAACAAAAGATTATTGCATATTTATAAATTCTGAGGGAGAAAGCTTATATGTTGGTTTAGGGAAACAATAAACCCATACTGAGTTCAGAGTTAGTTATAGTTCAAAATAGTATTGAATTAATTACTCACGGGCCACCACCAGACTTAAAGCCACGGAGATGAGTGGCAGGAGGCCACCATAGATGAAAACTGCCCCCTCCTTAACGAGGCAGTGTTCATACCTGTCAAAGTCTACCTCTCGTGCTGCGCACACGTGGTCAACACGACAGTCGCTGTCACAATCCCTCAGGTCATAGTTCACAGAGTTGAAATCATAGTACTTCTGCAGGTAGCGGGGGTCATCAGCTACACGCTTTAGAACCTCGTGCATGGAGGCTGGAGAGGCATCTGGTACTCTGAAACTCTCTGTGAGGCGATACTCTTTCTCCCAGCGTCCTGTGGCTACATTAGCATGAGTAAGGTTCAGGTAATAGGTCACCACATCCTGCATGAAAGAAAGCATGTGGTTTAAACACAGAAAGCGAACAATAGAAGCATTACAAGATATTTCTGAAGGTTTTACAATCTTTTAAAATACAAATATATATTCATATAAGTTGCATAAGAGCCTATTTTTAGGCTCTTGATTGCTACTTTTGACTGCCCCGTTGCCACAAGGAGCATTTCACATGTTTGATTTGGCAGCGTTTTACACCGGATGGTCTTTCTGGAGCTACAATACAAGGGGATTTTTGTATCTGGCTGATAATGAACTAGCAACTGTTCACTTGCCAAGCAAATGTGTTAACCACTACACCCCTAGAGGAACATAAATGTCTAATGAAAATTGTAAAGGCCAAAACTTGCCTTGACTAGCAGTGTTTCTGTGTCATATTCAAAGACACGAATCCCAGGATTGTTCGCTCCATCCTTAACTCCAGGAAGTGTTGTTTCCCACGGTGTGACACCAGGGCTGAGGAACATGGTACTAATGGGAGAACCTGTAGAAATGGACAAGATATCAGCTCTGATAACAACAGTATTAGTGTGTGTTAATGTTAATGCTGGATATCAGAGACGCATTCCGGCTAAGTGATAAACAGGTAATACTAATACAAGGTGAAATGAGTACTATTACTGCAGTGTGGCTTACCCTCTGTGTTGTAGAACATACGGAAGCTATCAGTGTGATGATGGCCAAAGAACTGGCCTTTAATGACAGAATGATGCTTCTCAATTAAATCCAAATATCGCCGGTTGAACTTTGGTGTAAACCATGGTTTACTTCTTTTCTTCTCGAAGAAACCTGGAGGAACGTGGCCAATGATGTAAACCTGATAAACCAAACAATACAGAGTTAACTAAAATCCAATCAGGACCAAATCTCTTTTTTGGAGGGGCAATTGCTTATACAGGGATTGTATTCATTACAAACTCCATCTTTTACTGAGCTCTAGTCCCTAACATCCAAACATCCATGAACAAGATGAGATGCTTTGCCTTCTCTTTGTTGTTGGTTGCCTCTGTAAGAATCTGATCTGACCAACTAAACTGGTCCGCTGGGTCATCCATGTTCGTGGTCAGCTTGTTCTGATCATAGTAGAGATTGGTGTTAAGGACCAGCATCCTGAAACCAGTCTGATTCATGAGCTTTTCTGTGTAGTATCCACCTGTGCAAGAGGAACATCCCAGATAATGTGTGTTTACATTTTTCCTGTGCATCATAAGCTGATGTATTCATTCTTTGGAAAGTAATTGCACATATATTTGTAACTATTAGAGAAAGCCTTCTTCACCTTTTTTAAATGTTTCTTTTGACTTTGGATCCAACCAGCCTTGCCACATTTCTGCTATTCGGTCATACATAGAGCTTGGGGCTGCAGGAAGCTGACTCTTCGGGTGGTAATCATGGTTCCCCAGGGCTGAGTACACTTTAGTGTCTAAACAAGACAATAATGTATAAAAGACATTATTTATTAGAAGCAGCCAACACTAAAACACTATCATATGTGTTGACCTTGCATGTTTCCGCCTGATTTTGTAATTACTTGGAAACACTCGATTTATGATGTCAGTGAGGTTGTTGATAATGTTGAGCACTGCGTCTTCTCCCAGATCTTTATTATCAACATGTGGAGTGTCATCACTGAGAAGTAACACAGCAGATTGTTTCAGGATTAATTGCAGTCAAACATGTCAATACCAAATACTAATCTGAAAATATCATGACTGTAAAGGCAAACAAGCATTTATTTCCCCAGATATAGTCTTAAGACTAGCACTGTCCTGCAATATTCATTAAAAAAAAAAAGTAACATACCCAGTCCATACGATGAAGTCCGGGTTTGGTAGAATACTCTTCATTGCATAAACAGAAGAGTTGATCAGGTGCCATGGCGAGTCACAAACATAGTCTCCAAATTTACCAGCATTGGCTGCAGGTCGTTTGCCACTGGATGCGCACACCAGTGCAGGATTGTTGTTGCTCAGTTCGTACGTTGGGTCCCAGTGGAGATCCGTGATGTGCCAAAAGTTCCCTGTGTAAGAACGATGCGTAATGGCATCCAGTAAGTTATCCCGAGATTAAGATATATACTTGATTTATCTGATGCTTACCCGAGAGCGCAAAAGCCTCTTTACAAAGAAAGCAAGACAGAAGCAGCCTTACTGCCGACATGTCGAAGCCTTTGAGAGGAAGAAACATCCGACAAAAATCAAGACCTGGTTTAAAAGGTATGCCGTAAGTCTATAAAGGCGAAATCATGATAAGATGACTGGTCATGACACGTCTGAGGCTTAAAGGTGTTTGGATCCCTATGTGCAGGGGATACTTCGCTATCAGTAATGATGCAAGACTACATTTTAGCCTGCATACAATTAAATAAATAAAAATAAGTATCAAAATAAATCTAAAGACAATAAAAAGCTTCGGCTGAAAAAAGCTCTATACACATATATATATATATCTATATATATCTGTGAAGCTATTTGAGAGTCGAATTCCTGCTTGTAGACTACGCCTAGCCTATTTTTATGTGGACTAAATTTAAATTTAGTAGACCACCTTTTACAGTTACCTTATTTGGGCATGCGCTGTTTAAGAATCCAATAAATATACATACATTCATAGCAGGAGTATATAGACACAGTATATTAAAACACGTGCGAATGTTTTCGCTGTTACACTGTAATATTTCACTAAATACAAAAGGATTTTATTCATAGTGCCCTCGCGTGATACTCGTGTTTCCCCAAATCGACGCTGTTATAACTGTGGAGAATCTGTTTCTCAAGCTGATGATGCAAATAAAAAATGTTTTGCTTTGTTTTGGTTTTGTTATTATTTGTTTCGCTTATTGCTTTTTACAGTAAAGGGGCGTTTTTAATCATCGTTGGAAATTTTGCAATATTTGTCTGTTTTTGATAAACACAGCTATGGGTTTGCAAATGTTCTTTGGAAATGATTTATTATGGCAATTGCAAAGCCGCAAAACCGCGCGTGAGCACGTAGTGCTTCGGGAAGTTCATGAAAACAACCTTAGGACTCTTTCAAAATCATTCCCTGATGTTTCTCTTTCAGGCAGACGTAACTCCCAGGACATGGGCAGCTTCATTAAGTAATATGGCAAATAATAATAATGATAATGATAATGTTAGTACATGTTAAACAGTGGTTTGGGACCAGAGTTTGTGCTTTTGCATTGGTCAGTCTTGGCGCTGGAAGGGGAACGATAGCCTGACAAGCAAAAATTAGGGCTGAATTACCTGACGTAGAAGATCTGCGTCATCATAGATTTCGCGGGAGTTCCACTGTGCGCCTGCGCCGTACATTGAAGGTTGCGCGCGGGATTAAACGAGGAAGAGGACCAGAGAAATACGTTTGGCTACATACATTACTGCACGTAACATTTTACGCCTTACTTTAATAAGTTAAACAAACAGCGGAAGCATGTGGAATCAGGGTGAGTTGTATTTCGACACCGTTGTGTTTATAAAGCAGCCATATGGACTCGGTGTCGCTGTGTTGTTTCGGTCCACGTTAGCTTGACTACAGACGTCTTTGTTATTGTGTGTTGAATGTGAGTGAAGGTGGGATCATGTTTAATAAACGATTTCGGTGACACAGTTGTTTACCTCTTTATACATTTTCAGGAGGGTACAGTGAGTCCAGTATGGCTGGGGGCTACACTCAGTCTCCAGGAGGATTTGCATCACCTGCCTTATCCCAGGGGGGAGAGAAAAAGGGGGTCTGTACTTATATCTACACTTAAAAGTCGGAATAATTCACTAAAGACTTGACACAGACATAAATCTGTAAAAATTGTGCTGAAAACCAGCAACACCATACTTTTATTACTTTTATTATCTTACTTTTTTTCATTGATTGTACTTATTTGTATTTCCTTCTGATATCTGTACCTGAGCTGAGGTGACGCAAATATTTCCCCGTTGTGGGATCAATAAAGTCTTATCTTATACCTTCATTTGCCAAATGAGATATCCCCTCTTTGTACACATGTTGACTTCTGTATAGTGATGGAAGCACAAATTGACAGGTCAACCCATTTGTGTTTGGGTCTTTGCAGAGAACACGTGCCAACCAAATAATCCCCTGCACAGTGTCTCAGCTAATGTCTGCTTCCCAAGCCGATGAGTCATTCAGAGTAGGAGATGTGGATGTTGCCCAGGTGAGCCAAACCATTCAGTTAGTTCACTAACCAGTTACTTTTTCATCTCTTAATAGCATTAGTTTGGTACTCTGTAATACAGGTTTTTTTTTTTTTTACTTCTGCAGTTGAACAACAGCAACTTTACACTCCCTTTTAAATACAAGTTACTTTTGTTTACAGAAATTATGTTGAATATCCATCTATGTTGATTGTACTTTTTTAAAAATCCCTTTAAATAAATAAACATCTATCTAACAGTCAGACCAAATGCAGAATTTTAAATCATTTTATGTTACAACGTTTTGCAACATGGACGTAATAACTATTCTAATATTTCCAGATTTCATAATAATTGTGGTCTGTGTCATAGGTCACCATTGTGGGGGTCATCAGAAGCACAGATAAATCCATGACCAACATCCAGTACAAGGTTGATGACATGACAGGCGCTCCCATGGATGTGAAGCAATGGGTAGACACAGAGGTAAGTATCCACCATCACAGCTCTGCTGCAAGCTCAGTCTGTATTGAAACATGAGGTAATTATGTGTATATAAACTCCATTACATAGTGAGAAAGCTACTATACTATAATATCTGTTTAGCATTACATTTCTTTAAGTAGAAGGCCAAGAGGAAAGGGCAGTAGTAACACAAATCCTAAGGAAAATTAACTGGAATTGGATGAAAAGGATCAAGTATGTGCTTTTTATTTATACAGGACCAAAGTGTGGACAGCACTGTCCTTCCCCCAGGAACATATGTCAAAGTATCTGGAAATCTGCGCTCTTTTCAGGTGAGTTTAATATCTGCCACCTATGACCGCTTATTAGTTTAAAAGTGTGGTTGCTATCAAACCCCATCCACCGTCTACTACAGGGGTGTCCAACTCCAGGCCCCAGGATATGTCCTCCAGAGAGGACACATCCTGCAGGTTTTAGATGTGTCCTTGATCCAACACAGCTGATTTAAATGGTTAAATTACCTCCTCAACATGTCTTGAAGTTCTCCAGAGGCCTGGTAATGAACTAATCATTTGATTCAGGTGTGTTGACCCAGGGTCATATCTAAAACCTGCAGGACACCGGCACTTGAGGTCCCTATAGTGCAGGATTACGACCTCGCGAATTTTCTTCTCAGGCTATACCTACGGCTAAAGCGACGTTCCTCGAGGTCCCTTGAGTCTCTCGAGATTAGGATTCGTCTAACCGACTTCCTACGCCGCTGATCGCGGACTCATTGCTCCGGTTCCCCGAGCTCTATCCGGGACTTGCCTTCCATCCAGCAACAGAGCCGCTGTAAGCGTAACCTGCTCGGAGCAGGTTTACTGTTATGTAACAGGATTAGATGTCGACGGCCATTCGCGTACTGGTCTCGCGTTCCCATACGAAGCTCATACCGGACTTCTCGCATCCCAGTCGACACAACTACACGTAAACACTGCTCGAGATTTACTCTTATGTGAACAGGACCTTAATGCGGCACGCAGTATGTCTGCTTCATTTGATAGTCACCAAGATACCACCCGCGCCATGATTACCCACCACGTCACCATAACTATAAATAACATCAATGTAACTAAAGATAATGCAGCACTTGATCCTTTATTGATGTCACACAGATACATACAGGTCATTTCCTAAAAAAGGGAAATGTACTATTAACATTCTATTACATGTATGTGATTATTACAGATGTAATTCATATTTCAGAGTAGTCAATATGTAAATTACTTCGTGTAATCAAGATGAGAGACCACGGCTATAAAAGCGAAGGTGGATTTGGGAAGCCTGTCGACAGCCATGTCCTGTCCGTATACGCGAGCCACCCATTGCGGAAGGTGCAAGATTGATAAGGAGAGTCCTCAGAATTCAGCGTATATTGCGGGATCAGACAGGATCCTTTAGCTCAGCGCGACAGTGTGCTCATAGAGAGATATCGATATTCCCGTGAGGGTATTATTACTTAACCAACATGTTGACGAGGGGGTGCAGGACCACCACCTGTCTTTTTTTGCTCTGCCCTTTTCTTGGTTGCTGTTATGAACAAACAACAGATTATTTCAGGGTCTCTTTCCAAGAGACGAAAAGCAATATAAGTGATAAATATTACCATTCTGTAGAATATTCTTATATTTCACTTTTACTTGTTCCCATGTTCTAGTGGGTCCTGTTGTGGCTCTAATGTGAAAGGGGATATAATATGACAATATAATATAATGTAATATAATATTGGATAATATAGTGTAATATAATAAATCTATAAATAGGCTAAATAATAAAGTGACTGAATAGTGGTATTGTCATGCGCTTTGGGTGCCTTGAAAAGCGCTATATAAACCCACTCCATTATTATTGTTATTATTAAATTACCTACGAGTTTGATTTGTCAGCAACTTTCTGCCAGCCCTCTCTCCTTGCTTTTGCAGCCTTTGCAGTGTTCTCTTGCGTTTTAATTAAACTCTGAAACTCCTGAAATCCCGCACTCATGAGTTCTTGCTCTGCTGCCGGGGTTATGATTTGATCTTGGATGTGTCATTTGATCTTGGATGTAGTAAGCGACGTACGAAGAACGGGCCCCTGCTCTACTAGCTTACTTGGTGGTTGGGTTGGTGTTGTGGCGTTCTTCAAAGTCAATCAGCTGCTTCCCGCAGCCAGACTGATTCCTGCCCCATTGTTAACTGCAGCTGGTGGAGTAATGGCTCATGTGCTGCTCCAGTGAGACCTAAAGAGCAGAACGTTCCAACAACTGCATGAGACTCACCAGCAGCTGATATTGCTGAGTTAGTTATTTATCAGTGAGGTTTATTGTAAAATTAAATTAAAAAAAAAAAAGAATATATTTGCGTGCGGATAACCACGCGCACCACGTGTGTGTGCACGCGCGCGCGTGCACACACACACACACACACTGTGAATCAATTGGAAATGGTTCATTTAAAGTAAATGCTAACAACATTTGCACAGTACCCAGAATCAAATAGGAACTTATGACTTGCATCATGATTTCATTGAAAGGCAACATGACAGTGTAAAATTTTCAAGCGGCTGTATGATTTCTCAATGCACAAACATTTTTGACAATGTCATATTTAATCTTGTTCACATTTAAACATTTATTAACCTTTGTGTGTGTGTGTGTGTGTGTGTGTGTGTGTGTGTGTGTGTGTGTGAGACATGTGTCTAAATTACACTTGAGCTCCACTTAAGAAGGCTTTTACACCTTTACCAACATAGATTTGTTTCATCACTTGAAATACTTGAAGTGGATGTTGCTCGCTTTAATTCCTCTCTGAATTCATGATGGCGTGTCTATTTTTTTGTGCCTTCCTTTCTTAGAACCACAGGTCTGTTGTGGCATTCAGCGTCAGGCCCCTGGAGGATATGAATGAAATCACCTCTCATATGTTAGAGGTTGTCCAAGCACACATGGCACTCAGCAAGCCTCAAACTATGGTGAGAAATCTTGTGCTTATACCTTCACAGCCTTTAATGGTGGCTAAACAAGTGAAAAAGGGAAGTTGAGATCGGTTCTATGAATACCACTTCTGTTAAAGATTGCTTAGTTTGTTTGCCAGATTGCTAAGAAACAGTACAGCGTTGTCACATCTTTTAGTTGTGTTTCTGCTAAGTGTGAGAGTGAGCTCCCACAGATAAATGGTCACAGACACACATGATTTCAGTGAATGGGTATAAATATCCAAGCCCAGTCAACACCTTATCTGACTTCTACAGCCTGGCTATTTTTTTCTTTTTGTTTTATGTATTAAAACCATAATTCTAACAGCTTTGAGAGATGATTTTAAACACATTAGAGGTCGTACAGAATGATTGTTTTGTTTTAAATGGCTTAAAAAAATGATTTGCAGTCAATATAGAAACACATTAGAAGTGAAACTGAGTAATGACATAATAAAAATTAACCTTTCTAGATAACTATTGCTTCTGCAGCACTGCAAATTTACTTTTTGTATCCTATGTTCCATAAAGGGCATAGTCTGCTTCAGTATACATGGCTTTAACGCTCATCAATCCCTCTAATACTCTGTAGACTGCCGGAACCCGTGAGGTCAAACTCAGACTGTTACTGCCACCAAATAGGCTTAACACTCACTTGTTTTAAGTGCTCTATATTTATTTATGAAATTGACCAACAGCCTGTTATAAATGGATTGGCTAATAGTAGCCAGGGGTACCTTTCCGTTTGAGATGCATGTTTTTTTTGTTTTTTTTTTGATGAATGTGCATCAGGCAGTCGTAATCACATTTTCAGTGTCATACTTTTACATATCTGTCTCTGAAGGTTGTTCTGTATCCTTTATCAAATCTATGTATAATGTTGAAAACGTGCAATTTCATTCTCTTTCAGTCGGGTGCCGGAGGAGGAATGAGCAGTAGTGCCATGCCCATGTCACGACCCACCATGGGAGGCATGGATGGGAATGTAGGAGGCTATGCAGGTGCCAACGACATGACCAACAATGGGTTAAGTGCAAACCAGAATCAGGTGAGCCTAAATAAATCAGACAGCGGTAACAAGAAATTCACAGTTCTTAACTATCATAGATAAGCTGTGGTGAGAAATATAGGGGCACTGTATCTGAATGCTGAAAAGGACAGCTATTACACCCGTTTATTTATGTAAACCCAAACAGTGATCGTTGACTCTTACATCCTGTCTTCGACTTCTTTGTGTGAACTGCATCAAAGATTTGTTGTTTTATAAAAAACATTTTCAGAAAAAGAAGTCAGTAGACTGGAACATAGCTTCTTTTAGCAGTGTGTGTCAGCTTGCTTACCCTGTCGACTTTTCTCTCTCAAGGTGCTGTGTTTGATAAGAAGCTGTCCAGAACCGCAGGGTATTAGCATTCAAGAACTAAAGAAGAGACTCGGCAGCATGAGTATTGCTGTGATCAAGTAAGTTTTAAAGTGATAAAACAATATAAAATGTTACTTTTTGACTGTTGGAAAAGTAGAAAAGCTCTTACATACACTGAAACAGACCAAGAGGCAAACTAAGCTGCATCCACTTAAATGACGTTCAAATTATTATTTTACTTTTTACGTTGAGTTTGTACTGTCATAAAAAGGATGGTTTCAAAGAGAGAGAAGCTCACACAAAATTACAACGTACATTTTTTCCAAATAGCAAAGAGATTTTGCAACAAAGTTTCACTACAAAATGAATTCCCACAATTTAAACTCTCAACCCTTTATCTGCAAAATGGACTTGGTCTGAACAACACAGTCACTGGAGGTACAACGCTGTTAAACAAACTGAAACCAAGAGAGAAGGCCTGTAGTGGCTAAAGTGTTCTTTGTTGTTGTTGTTTTTTTACAAGTCAAGAGTTAACACATTATTTGTGATGGAGAGTTAACTTTAGATGTGTTCTAGCAAGCTGCCTTAATGCTCTAAAACATTAGAGCATTAAAGCATTCAGCTTTAAAGGACAAGCTGAATGCTTTAGTTTGACTTCTTGATAAAAGTACGGTAGCTTTATTAAGGGATGGTGAATGTCAAGATAACAAAGTTTCCTTCTTATCTTATTACGGATCAAGACCACATTGTCTTTGTCCTTCAAGACAATGTGGTCTTGAAGGACTTTGTTTGGGTCAGTTTATAAAAACTTTGCTCTCAGTTACTTTCTTTTGGTGCATCCCACTATGCAAAATTTGAGCAGGGACAGTACAACCTCAGTTTAAAAAATAATAATAATAATAGAAAAATGCAGTTACACCCTTTTAGTGTTAGCAGTACATACGTTATGCAAACTACAGGAAGTGTATGTCCAAGACTTTAGAATGACCCGAGTGAAACACCCACTGCATGCTAATTTGGTAGTTTTGCTTTGTTTTCTGAAACTGTACCAGAGTGAAAAAGATACAATAAAAGAAAAAAATCTAATATATAATTTTATATTAGATTTTATTCTTTTATTGTATTTTTTTAAAAGAGATTTTCCTTTAGTGTACAGGAAATGATTTGTCTACTTGGTACTCAGTTCGCAAATATTTTATTTCATGGTATTATTATTATTAATAATAATACCATGAAATTATTATGGTAACCCTTCGGATTTTTTTAATTAGATTTTTAGCACTTCTAAAATGCTGTTTCCTTTTGCTTTAACAGACAAGCTGTGGAGTTCCTTAGCAATGAAGGTCATATCTTTTCCACCATCGACGAAGATCACTACAAATCAACTGACAGTGATGACTAGACTAATTCATCTTGTTACCATCAGTGGGGTTACGTATTTGAAATAATTGGTACATCATTTATTACCAAAAGCTATCACATAAGTAACAACCTCCCTGAGTCTATAATGCCACAGAGCTGTGCGAAATGCTGCAAGTCTGTCGGCACTGTGGTCTATGTTTGTTGAAGAACACGTGGTTTACAAATGGTGAAACTCAAGGTTTACACATCCTGTATTCCTGATGTTGCTTCAGCCATTTCGCCCGAAAAAGTTTCTGTCACTCAGATTATTGTTGGCAGTTACTACTTTCTTTCTGTTTATGTATCTTTCTTCTTCTGTAAAACATCTTTCTTTCTTTCTTTTTAAAGATTTGGAACATAAGTAATCCAACTTTTTTTTTGTCTATGTAATTTAGTTTTGCCAAAATAAATTGATTATTCAAAATGTATTTTTGTTCTGTTGGTTCAGTTTATCAAGTTGTATAAGCCCCTTTTTCTGGTATAGGTGTGTGTGTAAATATATGATACATTAGTATACACACACGTGTATATATATATCTATATATTATTCTGTGTCTATCAGGGTGGGGATTTTGCTTTTTGTCTTTTTGCATTTTAGAAAAACTAACATGCGTAATTCACATTTGCTTTCACACATCTAGCTGTAAAACCACAAGCTGACTTTAACACTTATCTTAGAGTTTCACACACATTCTTATAGATAATATAAGGTCTTATTTAAAGTTTTACAAAGTTGGAATAAACCACATAGGTCCAGTTTCATATAGAAATCATACTTTATGATAATGTCTAATAGAAAATTGAAATCAACCACACATTTACATGCAGTGGAAATAATCTTTCAAAGAAAAATGGCACAAAATGGATTGTCCATCGGTTAACAAAGATGCAAAACATACTTTCATTTTCAGTGAAAACGTTTCTACTCCTCCTTGGAGTTAATTTGCAAAAAAAAAAAAAAAGGCAAATACATTTCTGTTCACAGATAAATAGTTTGATGTGGTTAGAGGGACGGCTTCTGCTACCGGTGCTGCAGCGTTACAATGTTGCGGTTTAGACAAATGCCTTCCATCAATGAGTGGGGTGAGCTATTTCTCTTTAGAGTTTGCATCTATGCAGTAGGAGTTTGACATACACATATGTTGTATACTTGTGCAACAGAATACAATCCATTGAAGCCAGTTTGAAGCTTATTAATATGCATTTTTGAGAGAAGTTATTGATTTAACACTGGTAATTTTAAAGGCTGTAATTTATGGTGTTATGTTCGACTGCATATTATCCTATAGTTTGTTGCTGTAACTATGCAAAAGAAGGCATTATATACAGTAACTAGCTACTTAGTACCTCAAAATATAAATACGGACCTGTACACAAAGCTGAAAGACATAGCCTCAATTACTACATGGTTAAA
Source organism: Haplochromis burtoni (assembly GCF_018398535.1). Lineage (NCBI taxonomy): Eukaryota > Metazoa > Chordata > Actinopteri > Cichliformes > Cichlidae > Haplochromis > Haplochromis burtoni. The sequence goes on from NW_024582445.1 coordinate 2,169,798, forward strand.
TCAACAATTTCTAAACAAGTTTGTGTACAACAAAAAGTGTTTGAACTACAAGAGTGGTATGTGTTCAAAGTTTGAATACACGATTACTGAAAACAGTGAAGTATAGTTCTGGGTATAAAGTTATGAGGTAAAAAGAAATTTTGCTGACCACGTGAGAAAACAGATGTGAAAACACCACCAAGTTTGTATTTATTCTGGGCTAAGCTGAATGATGTCATGTCAACCAACCCTGCACAGCACTTGTAGGATAGGGAACAGTTCAGTTCTCACTGCTCGAGCAGGATTTTTCTCTGTTGCAGAAGATGTAGAAGATATTTCCTTTAGTAGTACATAACATTTTCTTGTGCTTTCTTCATCATAACAGCCAAAGTGTCATCCACAGTTTCATAGTCATGGTCACTGTCCCCATTTTCATCCTCAGGCACACTCCCTGGTGGAAAGATTATTGTTAGTAATACTATATTTCACAATATTCTTATATTCATCCTAACTGTCATTTATCAAATGTGCCGCCGAATGTCTTCCTTTCAGAAAACATGCGATTTATGCACCACCCATCACATACACCACCTATCACAGGTTTTCACTTCACTTCCTGATGCAGCCAATCGAAATGACTAAACACATTTCGCTTCTATAGGAAGAATGTCTCCTGAGATACTATTGGGTGATGGGTTGAATCTTATACAGGAACACACTTGGAATTAAGGTGTCATTGTGGATTTTGTTAAGTGACGAAGAGTAATAGTAAGTAAATAAAAGCATGAATATATTAGAAATGATGAAGTCTCCCAAAACCATAGACTTTCTCAATCTGCACATGCTGTTTACGGTCTGTGGTTATTGTGTAAGTTTGCGTCTATGGTTAATGGACGATAAACATGGTGTGATAAACACGGCTAAATTCTTATTATTTGCATTTAATGCATCTAATGCATTATTAATACATTAGGTAATTTGTATATTTACATATGCATATGCACATACTTTTAATTGAATATACTTACATATGTGTTTTTTACATATAAATTACACATTACTGAGACAATAAGACATTGATATGTTTTTCATTACTATTCAGTTCATGTTCACTGTTTGGTTTTGTGTATTTGTAGACTACATGGATACAAGTACTGGGTCACCTGCACATTACAGCTACAGGAGCTGCTCAGCCATGAAAACCCATGCCTTGAAGCTCCACGCACACAGTTTTTGTGCTGATGTTAATGCCAAAGGAGGTTTGGAACGCTGCAGTTACTGACGTTACAGATGTTTGGCAACTTTTACGCACTGTGCACCTCGGCACTTGGCAACCCCGCTCTGTAACTTTACACGGTCTGCTACTTCATGGCTGAGCTGTTGTGGTTCTAAGACGCTTCCACTTTTCAGCTATATGTTACAGCGGATGGTGGACTATCTATCTATTGGCACGAGCTCTTTAGAACAAACCATCCTTTATCAGATGTTTGCAAAGGCAGACTGCATGGCAAGATGCTTGATTTTATACAGCTGCTGAAATGGGACTAAAACCCTTTGAATTCAAATATGAAAAATGTATTGACCAGTACTTTTGTGTATATAGTGCAGGTGAAGCTGATTTTTAACCCTTCTTCATATTCATTTACTTTAAGTTTAGTTCTGTGCGTTATGGCAGAAAAAATGTTACTCTATGTGCTTTTAGTGGTCTTGATGACTTTGTGAATTCTCTGTGGCTCTGTGAACAGTCACGCTCACATTTGTCTTAGAGATGTAGAGGGAAGCCAAAGTCTGCCAGTATTCTCAACTTTTTGGGGTCTTTATATAAACCATATATAAACTCTTTCCCATGGTGAAAATGTCTCAAATTTAGAGGCTGTCCTGCAAACACTGCTTTAATATAAACATAGAGAATGCTTTACTAGTCCAGCAGCTGCACTATAAGTTTTGCAAGAGACAAATCGGTGGCTCTCTTAAAACATTATATCAGACAGAGCCCCACCTGTTTTAGCAGACTCCTTCATTTGTACATAAGTGTTTGGCAGAGCCTTGCCTATGGTTTGGTCAGCCGCTGAGAACTTTCGGGGCACAAGTGGTGGGGGCTCATCTTCATTAGCCTGCACAAAAGAGGAAACTTCTGTTTTATTACATGCATGGCGTATTTACCACAGGAAAAAAGTGGAAGCACCAATTTGTTATTTTTGCTTAGTTCATTTCCTGAAAGTCACATTATGAGAATCTGTATATTAGTTTCACCGTAGTGGGGTTTCAAGAGAAACCTGATGTGACAAGAAAATCTAGACAACCTAAGCTGAGCTTTAGCCTTTATAATAATAGCTTTCGAAAATGTTATACAAGCATGAAAAGAGTCACTCACGGGAGGTGGTGGGGCGGGGGGCCTCTTTTTGTTATTCAAAGTCAAGTCGCTGAACTGTTTGGTTGGGACGCTTTTGTCTCCTTGATGTTTGGATTTGTTTGCCTTCTTTGATTTCTTTGTTTTTTTGGGAGGTGCCGAAAATGACATGTTTCGCTTTGGTGGTCGAGGTGGCGGCTCCGCATCTGAGTTACCACGTTTGCGAAACTCATAAAAGAATGTGTCTGCAACTTCGGTAATTCTTTCCACTTGACACGTGGGGGGTTGATCTTTGGGCCATGGGAGGGGGTCTGTAGTAAAATAGACAGACATTGAGAGCCACTGCGTTGGGATCTCGAAACAGTACTCTGGCTTGTGTACAAAGCTTGCCTGAATGGTGGGTTCCAACATAGCTGCCTCTATTCTGAGACATGAGAACCCATAGAGGGGATCCTTCTCGAGTTCTGTATCACGGCCCACCACTTTAACATCCAGAGGCAAGCTAAACTCCTTCCCCAAGTCACTGAGTTTGTACTTCCTGTTGTCACTGAGTACTTCCACAAAGTGACCCTCCATGTAAAGAGGCATAATAATCTCTTCCTTTTCATCCTCCCTTTTCACCTGATCCTCATCATCATCATCATCATCATCGTCCGACTCTTGAAGGCGATAACACAAAAGAGCCTCTACCGACTGCTTCTGTCCTGCTTTGCCTTCACAGGGTAAAACCATCCTATCGCAGCGCACAACCTCAAGCTGTTCCCCCACACTGAGGGCAGGGAGTCCCTCCTCTTCCACTTCCTCACAGTTCCTTGTTACGCTGACCTTCAGACCTGGTGCGTGGATTGAAGCAACGTACAGCTCGTATACTGAATTAAACTCTCTTGGCCGTCTCCGGAAACGTCCACCATATTGCTGAGACACCAGGAAGTACTGCGGTGTTTTCCTGCTTTTCAAAGTGGATAATAAAATCATGGGCGAGGTTCCTTTTTTGTGAAAAATCAGGTGCTCATTCTTGCGAAGCTCCGGTAGCCAGCTGCACTTGAACAGGGAGCGCGTCTCTGGGTCTTCGATGATCTCCACCACTCCAGGGAATGATTTATTCGGCTCAGAGTGGACTTCACTCAGAGAAAGGGGTACAATAAAATGCACATCTTTACACAGCTCGGTGACATCGACCACATCCACTTCTAAGCTGGATGGAAACTTCACCACATTCTTCCTCACTGTAGACAAAAGAGAGGAAGGCAGTCATGCATATTAGGTATACTTAACTTTGGTATGAGTGCAGTACAGGTGAACTATGCTTTTTTTTGTTCTGAATTTAAATTATTGAGGTTACAAATATAAGCAATCATATAATCATAAGCAATCATAACAGTGCATCATATAGATTAATTGCTTTTAATGATATGCTGATGTTTTTCAAGGTGGCATTAACTTTAACTGTTTTATAGCATGGTATGTACTATATGTCAATGGCTTCAAGTGTAAAATTTTAATATGCACAAATGTTGTTTATGTAGTGCATAAATGTGCACAGATGTAGAGGAACAATAAAATGTCATGAACCAAGTATTTCACAATTAAGGTGGAAGTTAAAGTGGAAGTTCACAAACTTTGCATTAACATAACACACGGTGGGGTTCACACACAAATAACAAATCCAGATCAACATTATGTTAAATAGTAGTTAAATAGTTAAAAAGTAGGTTATTCTTACAGTTCATGACGGCCTGGACATGGTATACTGGACTGAGCATAAGAGGCCGATCACACTTGGTAGCATTGACAAAGCGAAACCTTCGGCTACGCAGGGACGACGAGGACATGATCTCCCGCAGGGTAAAGCGCTCCTCACTCTCACACTCATAGAACTCCCCTCGGAAAGAAACAGGGATGCACACTTCAGCTGAGGCTTCTTGTTGTCCTCGAATAAGGCAGCGGACTTGATCCTCTTGATCCTTGTGCTTCTCAACAGAGAGCACAGTCAAAGCTGTCCCAGCTCCCAGTGCTAAATTGCCAATGGTCATCTTGGAGTGGCTGGAGAAAGTGAAGGGAAGAGAGGAGTCGAGGCCTACCGGCCTCATGCTGACCATCTCCTCTACCGTACTGTACGGCATCTCCTCTGGCACGACCCTGAACAAGCCTGAGAAGAAAAGAAAAGTCTTTTTGTAGTTCTACAAAATAGATTTAACCATTCTTACAAGAATTTCTCTAGACCAACCTGTGTGGCTGATAGGCAGCTCAAATGTTTCATTGTTTGCTACGTCTTGACAGGAAACTGATAGGAGCTCAATTTTAGTGACCTTTATTAGATCCCCAGTGGAAAAGCACACTTCACTCCCAGAAATTTCATATATAGAACCTGGAATGGAAAACAAGAAACTGAAGGAACAAAAATGATTATGATTTCTTAACTAGCACATGAACGCATACACTCTAATGGGAATTGTTTCCAGTTGCGAGCCATGAGCAATACAACAAATGCTCACTGTTCTTTTTATATATAATAACGTCTAATTTAGGGTTAAAAATGTACAAAATGTAAAAGGAATGTACACTAGATTGTAACTTTGAATTTATGAAAGAGAGACACAACACAGAGAAGCGCACAGCAATGAAGTAATCTATAATCTCGTAAGTGCTGTCCTTCTGTATACGCCATCTCACTGAGGAAAAGTAATAATAATAATAATAAAAAACTACCTTGGAAATATACTCCAGAGCAAACTTGCAAAAGTTTTGGCAGACAGGTATCGTCCAATGATGCGATGAATTCCTGAAGTGGCAAAGCAGTGGCGCCTGCCATCACTGCTGCCTCTGAGTGTGTGCAACCAAAAATGAAGGCAGGCAGCAAATGACAAGCGCAGCACAAAACGGGGGTGCTTTCTCAGTTAAAAACCACAAAAGTGAATGAGGAAGTTACAGGATCTCTTTGCACAACTTGTGCATTCACATACGGGGACAAAGCAATCTGGCAAAGCCTCATTGCTGTGAAGATGGTGAATAAGTATCCAAAAGAATGTTTTATTAAATTTTTGGGGATTACAGCATAAAGCCTGCTATGAAGAATAAAATAAAACATCCCCACTCTAACTTTGAGCTTTTTATATGTCTTAATTTTTTGGGTGTGTGTGGGTGTGTGTGTGTAAGAGTGAAAGAGAGAGAGGGAGAGAAAGGGGGAGAGGATGACAGACTTTAAAAGGAGCAAATCGCAATTGCAATTTTGCAGTGTGAACATGTTATACTTCTTTTTGATTGTTTGATAGTCAAGCTGCTCTACTTAACGGTGTGGCCAAAATCAGTGTGAACACATTGCGCAAGGTTTAAATAAACATATGCACTATGATAACCTTTAAAAATGCAAAAGAGCAACTCTCAGAGCACAGATGCGAGGACACACTGATAGCTTTTCTTCACTAATATTTCAGGCTCTTTGTGATATTCGTTTTAGCCATGTGTCATCTTTCTCTCTCAGCACTTCCTGCTCTTAGTGCTTTTCTAAGCCTATGACACTTCTATCTGCAGCAAGGAGAGGCTAGATATCCTCCCACCTTGACATATCAAGGAAGGCAGGCAGTGGTTTTTAGCGTTTGACTCAACTCACAGTTTCCAAGAACCACAAAAAGCTCTAAAGATCAGTGCTTGACACAGAGTCCGCCCACACCAGCTATTAGTACCGTTGCCCCAAATAGATAGACCCACAGTCCTAGCTTCATTCAAACCACCAGCTGCTCACGAAACAAAATATCAGTTATTTTATCTGATTTGACCTTTTAACAGTGTTAACTTAGAAATTTGGGGGATAGGGACCCCTGCTGGTTCTTGTGGTAACTCAAAGTTGGTGTTAGTTTAATTCCCCCCCCCCCATGGGTTTAAACATTCTTAGAAAATTCATGTATCATTTTGTATTACCACTTATTTTAAGTAAAAGTCGGAGTAAATGAGAAAACGTAGTCTAATATTCTATTCAATGTTTGGCAGTGCTACAGGACTACATTTCCCAGTAATCCGAAGTGACGTTTACCCAGCATGCAGCTCTGCTTTGAGAAGCTGAGGCAAGATGGCGACTAAAATAAGCAAAGACAGTCCCCCTCCTTTTGATTGTCCATCATGGTGAGAAAATGCACGTGCTAAAGTTGTAGCCGTTAGCTTGTTATGTGATATCAGGTGCAAATGAGCAAATTAGCATTCACTTAATTATCAATGTAACTTTCTACAGAGGAGAATAGCTGGTTTTCACAGTGGCTAATGTTAGCATCTGAGCAGGCTAACGCTGGTGTGTATCTACAAATGGCGTTGCCTCTTTTTTTCTTATTAAGACCCATCGTTTATGTGCAGTTTTAATTCTGATCATGAAAAGAGGAAATAAATCACATGTATACGCAGGATATAATTTAATAAGTTTTTCTGTATGTAAAAGTATCAATCTTGAACACGTTTCTATGAGTGCAGAGGTGAGTGAGTCGTTTCTATGAACAAATCCTTAACTGCAGCAAGGGGAGACAATGGAGTGTAGCCATTTATTTAGAATAATGATCCACTGTCCACGTATAACATTAACTTAGACAGTTTTAATGTTTAAAAATGTTTTCTCTTAGGGCAGGCAAACCGCCCCCTGGGCTCCACCTGGACGTGATGAAGGGGGACAAACTGATAGAGGTAACTGGAAGTTTGGAGATGTTACACTAGACCAACAATTTATAGTATTGCATACTTGTAAACTGCAAGAATAAGGTTGGTAGTAGGGTTAATTGAATGCACCAGATACGAGCCTGACAGTCTGCTTTGGCTGCAGGGCTTCAAACGGTGCGACAGTAGAATCAGCCCTGAGTTTTAAGCTTTTCAGTGGAAGCAACACTGTGGAGTTATGGCTCAGAGGCACAGAAATGTTATTCAGCCTTCTTCACTGGCTTGTTTTCAAAGCCAAGTCACTAACTCGTGTCTCTCCTTCTAGAAACTGATCATAGATGAAAAGAAGTACTACCTATTTGGGAGGAACCCCGACTGGTGCGACTTCACCATTGACCATCAGTCGTGCTCTCGTGTTCACGCTGCACTAGTCTATCACAAACACCTGAAAAGGGTCTTCCTCATAGACCTCAACAGCAGTAAGACATGGTCTTCAGTCATACTTGTACACTCTACGTTACTGTCTGAAAAAGCTAAGGGCTAAAAAGGAATAAAATTAATCTATTACGTGCAGCCAGTAGTGCTCATAATCGCTCAAATAATTTGTTGAACAATAGACTGCTGGATAGACAAAAATAATCCACAACAATATTCTAATTGTTTTGATAATCAGCTAGTTTTTAAAGCAATGATGCTAAGCATCAGGGTCAGATTGTAATTGGAAACCTTATTGTTTATTTAAGGTCCTGTTTTTGTAATAAATGTGTAATTCGGACTATATAAACAGACAGGAGACTGCAAGGTGGTGGTGAGGTGGTAGCTAAGCTGCACTGGATGGTCATCTGTACGATGACTTTGGAAATCTAGAAGAAGAGCAGAGTGATGGCAGAGCCAAAGATTCCATGGTGGAAGTTTATGGAGGAATAATGCTGGCGTGAAATTTAGGGAGGAGTTGAGGAGACAGGCTCTGGGTCTTAGGGGAAATTTACCAGATGACTGGGAAAATACAGCTGAAGTGCTCAGGCAAAGCTGTTTGGTGCATCGTCTGGACAGAGCAAAGAGGACAAGGAGACATTGTCATGGAATAACACAGTACAAGAAAGTATTCAAATATTCAGTAGTCGGGGAGATGAAGGAATTAGACAGGATTACTGGTTGGCTAGGAATACAGCACACTGAGGAGCGAGTGAGATGTAGGTAAGGCTGGAGACTAAGGATGGAGCAGATGACATATCGGTTGGCTATGCAGCAAAAGGGAAAGAGTGGGTGGTGGCTGCTAAGGGGAGCACTCAAAAGAAGTAGTTGTCTTGTGTAGCAGTTATGCATTCTCTCTTTCTCATTTGTTATAACCAGCTGCAAAAAATAAATAGAAACATGATATACCAGCTGGCAACTGAGTTTTGGCAAGAAAGTGGCACACATTGGACCTTTTTAAAAATATTAGCAAAAACGTATTAATGAAAATGATGTTATAGATGATAAAATGAAGAATGGACTAAAAATCACATTTATAAGAATAACTGGATATAAAGAAAAATTGCAGTTTGATCACACCAGACATTATGTGCTTAAACATGGCCTCTGTTAATGCAGAGGTCATTGTTATATTAGTATTTAATATTGCTGGGTCAGGCAAGTCAGAAAAGTTACCAAATATTGACAAAATGTATTGTTTGACTACCTTGAATTGTTGTTGTTTCATTATTACATCAGGCTTAGCTACACACATCAGTCCTAAAACTGTGCTTGATGTCATCATTTAGCACACGGTACTTTCCTTGGACACATTCGGCTGGAGGCCCACAAGCCTCAGCAGGTTCCCATAGACTCTACAATATCTTTTGGGGCCTCAACACGGACTTACACCATCAGAGAGAAACCTCAAACCCAAGGCAGTGCTGGCACAGGGGACAGCAAGACAGGAGATGATGAGGAGCTGAAAGGACTGCTCGGGCTTCCAGAAGAAGAGACAGAACTGGAGGTACAGTTAGTTTATATTCTGAAAAATGAACTGCACGGGAAAGGAATATCATGGCTGATGTGAATACCTCTCAGGTCCACAGTATGTATTTTGGTGCACTAAAAAACACTAAATTAGGTCTGTTTAAATAGGCTAAGCTCTTCAATTTGTAACCCCTTCACTCATAATGCAAATGATACTGCGATACGTCTTCTGACTAGAAAACTCCACGTGTTATTTTTATAAGTTAAGCTGGGCATACACTGTGCGATTTTTGGCCCATTTTGAGCCGATTGTTGAGTCGTGCGACCGTTTTGGTGATCGGCCCGAGTTTGGCCTTCATCGTGCATCGTGTAGTATACGTGGGGAACGAGAAGTGATTAACACCTCCCGACCAGCTCCCGATCATCAATCGCTGTCACGACCGTCGTGAGGGTGTCACCGCAGCCGCTCACACTGCGCACGCGCAAACGCATAAATGTCGGTGAAAAAGACGGAGTAGCACGGCAGTGCAGCGTGTGATCTGGACACAAGGGATGGAGGCACAACTTGTAGAACTTTGGAAAGCTCATCCGAGCCTTTTCGATGTGGCCTCACAAAATTATCACGATATGACACTAGAGCAGGGCGATATGGCCAAAAATATTTATCACGATATATATTTGAAAATTTGCGATAACGATATAACTGACGATATAATTGATGCGAGACAAAATACAACTCCACAACATTACTAGCGCAAAAAGACAACCTTCCATTTATTTTCACTTAAACAAGAAGCTGTTTTTATGTACATTAAAGCTTTATAAAAATGTAACAGTGCAAATGCAAATTCCTTGCTGAAAGTTTAACCAAAAGGCATTTCCAGTAGAAATGGGCTGACATATCCTGAGCATAACCATGTATAATATCCACTGAAGTTAAAAAGAGGTGCTTTGCAACATTAAACTGCAGTGTGCAGTACGTATTTTTCGGACCATAAGGTGCACGGGATTATAAGGCACATTAAGCGAAACAAAGCAGTCAGATAAATCAAACTTTATTACAACTCATTCTTCTTGCTTCCTCCACTTCTGTACCATTGATTCATTAATGTTGAATTCTCTGGCAGCTGCTCTATTCCCATGTTGTTGCAGTATATTAATAGACTAACCTCGTATTGTGGATGGATTATCTCAGTTGTTCTCCTGACTGAAGTTTGGTCCGTTTACACCATCCTGCCATGCGATTGCATTTGTCTCTAACTATCAGGAACTACGTTAACTTTTATAAGTGGAAAAGTGTTAGTGTTCGTCCTCCAGCTTCACTGTTTATGTTATGCTAACATAGCTGTGTCGCTAGCGATCACGTAGCACATCATTATATACCAGCTAGCCCAACTTCAGTAACCCTACAAACGTCACTGCTGTTTAGTTTCCTGTCTTCATTTATGTTGGAAGTGATAGCAGAGCTGTACGTTTGAATTTATTCAGAAATCTCTGAGTCAGAACATGCAATATCATGCTTGGGTAACTAGCGAAACTAGCGAACTAACTTCCGCTAGCTTCCTGCTAACTTCTAACTCCGTTAAATGTAATAAATTTTGTTTTCATGGATGCCTGGAAGTTAAACTTCATAGTTACACCTAGTAAAGCAGCAATGCTGATCGTTTTATTAAAGATTAAAGAATATAGACAGTTTTTAACTCTCAGTGATGCTGCAGTGTTCGTTTGACCTGAAGAATACGGAGTTTAGGACCCAGATTACTCCCAGAATTAAGAGCATCTTAGTCTGACAAATACAACGGCTGCTTGCATGTTCTGCAAAAAAATGTGCCTTGTCATGTATCTGACGGACAAACACCAAACCAGTTCCACATCACTGAAGTTGCACCATTTTTTACAAACCAATTCTGGTTCATTTGTTTCACTCAACAATCGGCCATGTGCGTATGAAAACAAAGGCACTGCGCATGCGCGTTTTACTCATATTCTATCGCGATATTTCATTTTCCTATTGTTGCCTAACTTTATACCGGTATTACCGTGAACGGTATAATATGGCCCAGCCCTATATGACACTTTATAATACTGTTTTTTTCTATCAAGTTTGTTCCGGTATATCGTGTTGTTATGTTGGGATATTTTGACATTCATGCAGCTATTTTGCTCATATGTAATGTTTTTAACCTGCCAGAACCTGACAGAGTTCAACACAGCTCACAACAAGCGCATCTCCCTCCTCACCATCGAGGAAGGCAACCTGGAAATCCAGAGGCCCAAGAGGAAACGAAAAAATTCCAGAGTTACCTTCAGTGAAGAAGATTCCATCATTAATCCAGGTACTCAAGTTAGTTACCCAAAAACTAGTGGATTGTTATTTTATTTACAGCATGTACACGAGAAGAAAATGAGCTTTGATGATTAGATTAGTTAAGATTAAGCCAAATAAACTAAATTTGGATACTTTTCATTCCAGGCTAGAAACACATTAATTAATGTGGGTTTGCAGTGAGGTGGCTTATGGCTGATATGTCACTGATCAAATATGTTGATTGTGAATTCTAATGAGAAGAAATGCCCCCAGCGCTAATGTATACCAACTGTTCTTTAAATCTTTACAGAGGATATAGACCCCTCTGTTGGGCGCTTCAGAAATATGGTGCAGACTGCTGTCATCCCTATAAAGGTGAGTTTTGATGTCAGATACAGGATGGTTAAAGAAATGTAATTTTTAAGGTGATAAATGTGCATTTTTTGCAAAAATAAAAAGTTGTCCTGTGTAGCTCACTGGGTGGCCCCAGTATGCCCAGTGTAACACTACCATTTGCAGTGGTCTAGCTGTATGACTTGGAAAGGTAAACATGTATTAAGTGTATGAACTGTGAAGCTGATGCTCTGCTATCCCTGCTGTAGAAACGGAGATTAGAGGGCCAGAACACTTTGGGTTTTGATGACTTGACTTCAAAACGCATGCACGGCTACGGCTTTGGTGGTGGTCTCTATGGGGACTTGCCTCCCACCAGTCATGAGAACCAGCCGATAGGAGCTCCAGGAGGTGTTGCCATGCAGGGAGGGCTTCCTCTCCCTTTCCCTAACCCAGCACCAGAGGTAGACCTGGCCCCTGAGGCTCCACAGCCACCTGTCACTCTCAACCCCACACCTGTTACAGCTCCTTACCTACCGGAGACCCACAACGAGCCACGAAAAAAGAAGTATGCCAAAGAAACTTGGCCAGGCAAGAAACCCACCCCTTCACTACTCATCTAACCAGTTTCTCAAAGCTGCTGACTCTCAGGTTACCAGCAGAAACATCAGGGACTGTGACCTGGACGAGATGGAGCCATTCACTTCCATTTTTTTTGTTGTTTTCTATTTTGTTTTTTTCTTTTAATTTGTCGTGTACTCGTTGTCATTACAAGAAGTCATCACACAAGTTCTGTTTTGGTCTGTCACAAGATGTGTCTGCATCTGTTAAACTGGTAGCTGATAAGTAGAAGCTTATTGATTGCAAAGAAATTTAAAATACATTTACAGGACTTCACATCTGAGGCTCAAAGTGGCAGGTATGGTTATCTGAGTGATTCATTACGAAGATATGGTGGGTCATCGAGTTATGTTTTTGACGAATTTGATGTAAGGTTGTATTTTTTCTACAATTTCAATATTTTTTTCACTTCTTTAGAATGTTGAAAATACTATTAAAGGAAAGCAAAACGTACTTTTCTATCAGATTTTACTGTGATGAGTCAGGGGGGCCAGAGATTGCAGATATGAACTGAATTTCTGTCAAAACACAGGGCTGATTTTTATCATGAAAACATATAATACAAGTGTATTATTGACTGCAAGCTTTTCATTCCATATATTAGACCAGCATCATATGAACCAAAGTGTCCTGCGTTTTTTCCAACAACCCACTAGGTGGTGGCTTGTGCATTTTCAGTGACACTGGCTACACAGTTACAGAAAACATCGTTATATATGTGACATCACATGAAAGTGGAGCTTCAAGCTTCTAAACGTTCACATGTCGCTGATAAGCTTTTTGCCCTGTCCAAACAGTATTCTGAACTTATGTGTTCTTTGGTTTTTCAAGTATATTACTTTTAAATGGTTTGTTGCCCACTTTTCCACCACAGGTGTACTCTCACACTTTTGTTCTGCTCGGCATTTAAGTGAACTTTTGCTAAGCACTAACAGAATACAGCTGAGTATACACTAGCACAAGAACAAATACCAACTTAAAAGGCAAAATAAAAGGTTAGTAAAAAGAGAATTAGGATTTAAACTATTCTAAATGTCACGTAGCATGTTAGCATCTCTCACATGAAACAGTACAGTTTATACAACGTATTACTGTTTTGAACAAATCCAGCAACGGTTAAAAGTTCTCTGTGTCAAACAGGTAATCAGCTGGCTGTAGCTGGTTAATAAAGACTGTGGCCATGTTTAAGTCCACCATCAAATTGTGTTATATCTTATATAGTATAGTGGTTTGGATTTTTCTCTTTCAAATGTGGACAGAACAGCCGTAGTAGTAATTGAGAGGAGAGGGTAAGTGATTTGTAGCAAAGGTTCCTAGCTGGAATCGCAGATTAAATGCTGTGGTCTCAGCGCAACATGCATTCTGACCACAAGGCTGCCACATAACATTGTTGTTTCTTTTTGATGTGGTGCCTGGTCTGACATCGGCCAAAAAGTCAAGTCAAGTCGGCTTGAGGTTATTTCTGCATGAGGCAGCGACAGAAGATGCAATGCATTTTGGGAGTTTTCACAGGAAATTCAAGTGATCAGTTATTAGGATCTTAAATCAGCGAAAGGTTGGCAATCTGAGATAAAAGAAAGAGGACGTCATTTCATTTTTATACAACCTGTACTGGTGACTTTTTGTCCTTGTGGGTGTGTGGATTTTGTAATATGACTGTAAATAAAAGAGTACTTTTGACTCATGAGCCTTTCTGGCCCTTCTTGATACTTTCACCCAGTTGTGTATGAACCTGCACATTGCAGAAGGGGATTATAGCGTGTCTTTGTGACACTTCTGCACACGCTTTAACGACTCTTGTTGTGAAATTGCTCCAGCACCTGGCCTGTCTAACAGTAGAGATAGGCAGTGAAACTGAAGTCGGGACTTAAGTGCAGCTGTCTCGCCCCACATATTCACTTCTATCTCTGCCTACCTGAAGCGAGATGATGAACCGGGTTTCTGGTTTGCAGAAGCATGTACGCATGCTGTCTAACAGTGCTGCAGGAGACTAAAAAAAGGTGTAAATGAAAACAGAAACCTTTTCACTTGTACGGAATGATAAGTGTGCTCCGCTCGTTGTTAGAACAGGTTAATTCTCTGGCTTCATCATGTGTTTTTGACACTTTAGGGACGCCATTGCTTAAATTCGCACCTTTTTGACATAAAGTAATTTTATATATTATATTATCTGTTGCAGATAGACTTCAACAAATTCAGAGACTGCTTTACTTCAAATGTTGTCTTATAGGTGCTTGCTTAAAAACATATCAGATGGTTGTGCCAACTTAACCTTTTAAAGATCTCCTGAAGCTCCCATTTAGTTATTAGTTTGCAGTTTTCTGACCTGCATTCAGTAACTGATGAAATGTGAAACTACTCCCTCCTAACTTTGAAACTGTTGTGGTTTACAGTATCTTTGACTTAAGCCGTCTCTGTTATTGGTTACTGATTACCGGCCAGTCATGTCTTTTTGAATGGGTTGATAATATACACCACCAGGCAAAAGTATGGACAACCCTTCTCATTTAATGTTTTTTTCTTTAAATTGACTACTTTCTGCATTGTAGATACATACTGAAGACATCAAATATATGAAGCAAGATGTATGTAATTATGTAGCAAGGAAAAAGTTGATAAATAACCGTAAATATGTTTTATATTTCAGAATAGCTTCCCTTTTCTTTGTTGACAGTGCTGCAAATCCTTGGTATTCTCTCAATGAGCTCCATGATGTAGTAACCTGACATGGTTTTCACTTTAAAGGTGTGCCTTGTCAGGGTTCATTTGTGAAATTTCTTGTCCTCTTAATGGGGTTGGGACCATCAATTGTGTTGTGCAGAAGATGAGACTGTGTGAATCAGGCCTTTATGGTCAAATAGCTGCTAAGAAACCACAGTTAAGGAAAAGCAACAAGCAGAAGAGATTTTTGGGGGGCCAAGGAACACAAGGAATGGACATTGAACCAGTCTAAATCTGTACTTCGCCGTGTCTTTGTGCGACACAGAAAAAGTGAACGGATGGTCTCTACATACATGGTTCCCACCTTGAAGCATTGAGGAGGTGTGATGATGTACAGGATGCTTTGCTGGTGACACTTTTGGAAATGTATTCAAAATGAAGGAACACTGAACCAGCATAGCTAACACAGAATCCTGCAGCGACATGCCATCCTGTTCTAGTTTAGCTGGACCATCATTTATTTTTCTACAGGACAATGACCCCAAACACACCTCCAGGCTGTGTGAGGGCTATTTGGCCAAAAAGGAGAGTGATGGAGTGCTGCGCCAGATGGCCTGGCCTCTACAGTCACCTGACATAAACCCAATGGAGACAGTTTGGGATGAGATGGACCACAGAGTGAAGGAAGAAGGCCAACAAGTGCTCAGCATCTCTGGGAAATCCTTCAAGACTGTTAGAAAACCATTTCAGGAGATGACCTCATGAAGCTCACTGAGTGAATGCCAAGAGTCTGCAAAGCAGTAATCACAGCAAACGGTGACTATTCATAGTTTTGATGCCTTTGGC
>NW_024582445.1:2212204-2215848 GCF_018398535.1 Haplochromis burtoni
CAACAACAGACAATTTGACTTTCAACAAGTCTATATATATTGGAAATGTCAGAAGAGAAGATGCTGGGAAATATACCTGCTGGATGAGTAGCTGTGTCGGACACAGTATTAAGCGAGTCACTATCAATTTGTGTGTAGTTACAGGTGAGAAACTAACACACAAACATCATTGTTTCATAGTAGAAGATAACCTGATGTAATCTTTTGATCTTTACTTACAGTATATGACAGTAAGGATTCATCTGCATCTTGCGATGTGACGTGCGGCATGAAATCAAATAATCCAAACAGAACTTCAACCACATCTGTGCCTGTACATCCACACGGGTCCCTTAAGTGCAATATAGATTCAGTGTTTGATGGATACACTACAGTTGCTACCACTCACACATCATCATTTAGCACAAGAACAGGTGGGTGTTTAGCCATATGCTGTTTGTGAATCTTTTTCACCCAAATCAAAGAAATATTAATATTTAGCTTTTGGTTTAACAGGTTTTCAAAAAGAGCCTGAAGACTGGATCCCACTTATTTGTGGTATATCAGTATCATGTGTCATTTTAATGGCACTTACAATTTTTTGCTTCAAATCAAGATTACATTCAGGTAGGCTATGCAGCTGCACCTCACTTCCACTTCCTGTGTACATTATTGTTTTTTTATTAAATGGTTTACTTGAAAAATTTTCCCCTCTGATTCTGAATATGCTTCTGCTTCTGTCTCACCAAAGCATTTCCTGTTCAAATTTGTTGCTGTGGCTTGAATAGCAGGGTAAGTGTCTGTGCTGACATCGAGGTGAAACCTAAAACCCTCATGCAGAAATGAAGTGTGTGCGTGTTGCTTTGTCTGGGTAATGAAATGTATTGCTTTTTACTGCAGGTGGAAGAAGAGTCTTCAGTGATTTATTCATCAATTATCATCAGGACACCGGGCAAAAGAATTAATCACATGACCTCTAGTGATTGTGTTTATTGTGAAATAAAAGTATAGAGAAAAAAGTCCAGGATAAGTGCAGTCACTTTTATTTATATAGCACATTTTAAAACAATATGGATTGGTCCAAAGTGCTTTTCAGTTGACTGTTAAAATAGGTAAGGTCATTAAAGGGCACTGGTTAGAATTATACTTTCCATCCTTGCTGTCATTTGATTTAGTAACTGATTCCTCAAATTACTTAAATTGTAACTTCACCCACACGCTTGTCAAGGGGAAAATCTGAAACCATGAGTCTTTTTTTCCAACAAAGGAATGATTTCTAATCGAATCTTTAACTTAACTTTTACCTAATTCTCTGAAGGCAGGGCGGGTGTTCTAAAGTACATGGATCGAGATAATTTTAATGAGAAGCTTTCAGTGCGATACAGATGTTATGTAACAACATTTTTTTGTTGTTGCTCAGTACAGAGGTGAGGTCCATTCATGAACTGCATGAAAGCACAGTTTCTGATTACCTTGCAGATCAAGTTAAGATAAAACAAATGTAGGTAAAGAAGTTCTTTAAAGTTGACATCAAAATGTTACGGCAATTAAATGCTGCTTTCACAAAGAGGAACATTATTAGGTACATTAATTTACTGGAGCTCATCAATTGAAACAAATTTATAAACAATTTTTTTTGTTGTTAAAAGAAAAAAAATACTTTTTACGCTAAATTTATTTTACAGCTGTATTTTGTCTTGCAGTTTTAGGTTTTACATAATCACCATATAAAATATGACCACAGTAAAAAAGCATCTAAGCAAAAGGTTGCATAAAGAAGGCTGTTAAAAGTGTTAAAACCACAGCAGTACTGCGTCTGCAGTGTTAATCAATAATGAGCATCAGTGATAGTAAAACAATAACACCCTGCAGACAAAAGGTTGTTGTACGATTATTACTGTGAGCAATATGTGTGTTCATACTGTGAGGACATTCTGCTGAGGATAGTCACTGAAAATAATATTTTGGATTCTTTTATTTGTTAAAGTGTTTTATGCAAAGTAAAGTATACAAAAAAGTGAAAACAATAGAAAAATAGTCTTAAGAAATAAACCAAAACTCACTAAATGTGTTTTTTAAAAAAGCAACAGACATTAAAGAAAATAAAGGAAATGTTTTAACTTTTGGTGTTTAGTCAAAGATGGAAACAAAGAGGAGGCTGTGGTGAAAATGACTGAGTCAAATGTGTTGTACTGTACTGTTTTACTTATATTTGACCTATGTCACTAATACCACCCACATCATAAAAACAAAAACTCAGACACAGAAACTAATAAAATGTAAACTTAACATTTAACAATTAAAAACCAAACTGAAATCAGAAAATCCACCCTGAAAACTAAAATAACATCAAATTCAAAGGTGGAAAATCCTAAACTAAAATAACAATGGCAGTGTTAATAGCAGTCATCTCCGCATAGCCTAAATTGAAAACAATTTGAGTACCTCACCCACTTTTTTTATACACAACACCAACCCACAGAGTCAGACAGGACATGACACACAGGACAAACCACTACATCACGATCTGTCATTGGTGGCGGTGTGCACAGCTCTAATGAAAACAAACCCAAATAAGGCAGCTGGCCCAAATAATATCCCCAGGCATGCACTCAGGGTCTGCTCATAAAAGCTGGATGGTGTATTCATAGACATATACAATCTGCCCATCCTTTAAGTCCATCACCAGTGTGCCCCTCTCTAAGAAACATACTGGTAGTGGATTTAAACGACTATCATCCTTTTGGACTCACACCAATCATGATGAAGTATTTAGAAAGGATCAAAAAGACTGTCCTGGCTACCATGGACTCTTTACTTTATGCATGTGCGTGTAACACCACAGTGCATCAGTCTACTAGTGAGTCACCATTTGCTCTGATGTTTGGCTGAGATCGCCAGCTACCTGTTGAGTTTTTGTTGGGTAGGATTCAGGAGCCTGTGGTTGGTAGCACCCATCATTGGATTGCAGAGCATCAGACTCGGCTATGTCATGCTTTTGAACATGCTAATAAACGCTTGGAGGCTGCAGCTATTTGGCGTATGACATGTCACAACCAGCATGTGAGGGATGCTCCCCTGCAAGAAGGTCAGTTGACTTACCTTAAGGAGGTTGGGCTTAGAGGCCGTCATAAAATTTAGGATGTTTGGAGTTCAGTGGTGTATCAAGTGCTACAGGCCCCAGACCAAAATGGATCAGTTTACACTGTTACTCTGTCGGATAACCTTAGTCACGTGAAACATGTCCACCGTTCACTACTAAAGAATAAGGTGGAGTATGTGACTACTTGTCCTCCCAGTACTCCAATCCAACTATTAGAAACTATGCAAGGTGGTGAGTGGTTTTTATTGGTTTATGAACCTACTCCAGCCCCAAGCAATTGCCAACAAAGACAGGAGACCCCTACCTCCTGCATACCAAGTGAGCCAAAACCCTCAACGTCCTCTGTGGTGCTGGTCTGCACCGATCAGCTGCCAGTTACGGCTGGTGTTCAAAATAATATTGCTTCTTCACATAGGACTACTTGTGCTAATGCTGGGACGCACTCGAATCGGCATCATCTGCCCCAGGCAATAGGAAGTAGAACAACAGGGGCTGTGAACTCCCAGGCACCTGTGCCTAATACATCTACCCTGTTTAGACCTCGGCAGTGAGTGTCAATCGT
>NW_024582445.1:2215873-2231448 GCF_018398535.1 Haplochromis burtoni
AAACAGGGGAAAAGAGAAGATTCCTCACACAGCCTGGAGGTGTGTTTGGGATCATTGTCCTGTAAATGACGCTCCAACTAAACTCAAACCGGATGGGATGCATGTCGCTGTAAAATGCTGTGTTAGCCATGATGGTTCAGTGTGACTCCAGTTTTGAATAAATTCCCAACAGTGTCACCAGCAAAACACCTCCCACACCATCACACGTCCTCATCCATGCTTCATGGTGGGAACCATGCATGTCGAGACCATCCGTTCACTTTTTCTGTGTCGCACAAAGACACAGGCAGGTGGAACCAAAGATCTCAAACTTGGCGAAGCACAGATTTCCACTGGGCTAATGTCCTTTCCTTGTGTTCCTTGGCCCCGATAAAAGACAAAAACACATGATGAAGCCAGATAATTATGCTGTTATCATTCACTTATCATTCAATGCAAGTGAAAAGGTTTCCATTTTTATTTACACCTTTGTGCGCCTTTGTACACTGTGCGCCAGTCTCCTGCAGGCCTGTTAGACAGCATGTGTACATGCTTCTGCAAACCAGAAATCTGATTCACCATCTTGCTTTAAGAAGGCAGAGATAGTGAATATGTGGGGCAAGACAGCTGCACTTAAGTCCCGACTTCAGTTTCACTGCCTATCTCTGCTGTTAGACAGGCCAGGTGCTTCAGCAATTTCACAACAAGAGTCGTTAAAACATGTGCAGAAGTGTCACAAAGACACGCTATAATCCCCTTCTGCAATTCATGCACGATGGGTGAAAGTATCAAGAAGGGCCAGAAAGGTCTCATGAGTCAAAAGTACTCTTTTATTTACAGTCATATTACAAAATCCACCCAGAAAATCCACACACCCACAAGACAAAAAGTCACCAACACAGGTTGGATAAAAATGAAATGACGTCCTCTTTCTTTTATCTCAGATTGCCAACCTTTCGCTGATTTAAGATCCTAATAACTGATCACTTGAATTTCCTGTGAAAACTCCCAAAATGCATTGCATCTTCTGTCGCTGCCTCATGCAGAAATAACCTCAAGCCGACTTGACTTGACTTTTTGGCCGATGTCAGACCAGGCACCACATCAAAAAGAAACAACAATGTTATGTGGCAGCCTTGTGGTCAGAATGCATGTTGCGCTGAGACCACAGCATTTAATCTGCGATTCCAGCTAGGAACCTTTGCTACAAATCACTTACCCTCTCCTCTCAATTACTACTACGCTGTTCTGTCCACATTTGAAAGAGAAAAATCCAAACCACTATACAATATAAGATGTAACACAATTTGATGGTCCACCGAAACTTGGCCAATTTAGCCACAAACTTGGCCACAAAAGTTCATTTAAATGCCCAGCAGAACAAAACTGTGAGAGTACACCTGTGAGGGCAGCAAACCATTTTAAAGTAATATACTTGAAAAAGCCAAAGAGCACATATGTTCAGAATACTGTTTGGACAGGGCAAATAGCTTATCTGGAATGTTTAGAAGCTTGAAGCAAAACTTTCATGTGATACCACATATGCTTAGCACAATATGGAAAACGATGTAAGTGTGTAGCCAGGATGCTGACCTTTGTGCACAAGCCACCACCTAGTGGGTTGTCGGAATAAATGCAAGACACTTAGGTTCATATGATGCTGGTCTAATATATGGAATGAAAAGGTTGCTGTCAGTAATACACTTGTATTATATGATTTCATGATAGAAATCAGCCCTGTGTTTTGACAGAAAAGTACGTTTTGCTTTCCTTTAATAGTATTTTCAACATTCTAAAGGAGTGAAAAAAAATATTGAAATTGTAGAAAAAATACAACCTTACATAAAATTTGTTGTTGGGTCTGTGTTTCCACAAACCCCGCTAATTCTAGAGACTTATTCATCATGAAGAAAACAAGACAGTCGATCGATCGATTATTTGCGCAAGGGAGGCCTCGTCTGTGTCCACCACGAAAATGACCCCCAGATCTGACCTCCTCCTGCTACCTTTTATTGAGAGACAGTTCACACAAAACACGTCAGAACAAAGCCACGCCCCCTTGGTTCTAAGACAAAGCATTTTATGTATATGTGTGAACTTCTGTAAGAGTGTGTGTGTGTGTGTGTGTGTGTGTGTGTGTGTGTGTGTGTGTGTGTGTGTGTGTTGGTAGTGTGTGTGTGTGTGTTGGTTGTTAGACCTCCTGCTGACCAAAGGGTCGTAAACGCAGGAAGCCTACATCAAAAGAAGCAGATCTTCCAGATAGGATGTATCTGCAATAAAACATTACAGCCCCCCACCAGAACCTCGAGAATCTGGGGGGAAGGACAGTGGAGTTTCATCAGTTAAAACACTGTACAAATGGTAAACATAAAAATGACAAACATCTAACAATTCAACTCTAACATTTGTCAAAAACGTAACTCAATGACCCACTATATCTTCGTAATGAATCACTCATCACACTCATATCACTCAGATAACCATACCTGCCACTTTGAGCCTCAGATGCTAAGTCCTCTACATGTATTTTAATCCTTTTTGCAATCAATAAGCTTCTACTTATCAGCTACCAGTTTAACAGATGTAGACACATCTTGTGACAGACCAAAACAGAACTTGTGTGATGACTTCGAGAACACAACAAAGTAAAAGAACAAAAAAAAAATGGAAGTGAATGGCTCCATCTCGTCCAGGTCACAGTCCTTGATGTTTCTGTTGGTAACCTGAGAGTCAGCATCTTTGAGAA
This sequence comes from Haplochromis burtoni, assembly GCF_018398535.1. Taxonomy (NCBI): domain Eukaryota; kingdom Metazoa; phylum Chordata; class Actinopteri; order Cichliformes; family Cichlidae; genus Haplochromis; species Haplochromis burtoni. Next base: position 2,218,599 of record NW_024582445.1, read on the forward strand.
ACTGTTAGATGTGTGTCCTGATGAATTTAAGGCTTTCAGCCTCTCTACCTCTGTGTGATATTGGAGTGTCTTTTCCTCAGATAAGTAATGATCTTCTTGCCCTTCTCTACTTTTAGGGCAAGATTATTTTCCTGACACCAGGCCACCAGTCCTATCACTTCTCTATCCCGTCCCTACCAGTAATCGGCCCAATCACATATGCAAATGTTATAATTCTGGTATTGATCAGGTGGTGCACACACTCATATGTGAAGACAGCATGTGGCAGTGTACTCAGCACGTGCCCCTGAGTAATACCAATGCTCACAGTTCTGATGTTTGATGTCTGGTTTTCAACTCTGACTGAGTGGGGTCTATCTTACAGGAAGTTCAGAGCTCAGTTACAGAGAAAGGGTGTGAGTCTGAGTAACAGCAGCTTCTCAGAGAGTCTGACAGCATTAAATGCAGCTTCAGTCATCTCACAGCATTTTCACAGATGTGTTACCTTTGATTGGACTGATTCTGTATGCATGTGTGGTGGTGTGAAGGCAGAATACCGGTAAATGTGACTAAATGGTGTTGATAATGCCACCCGGGGAGGGGGTTACACCCCAGGAGAGATCACAGTAGCTAGTGCAAATGTTGTACCAGTTACAAAAGCCCACAGGCTTGTTATTAACAAGCAAAAGTAAGGACAAAACTACTCAAAGTGTAGAGCAGAAAAAAACCTTTTTAGGTAGCAGGGCAGCCCTGCTACAGTACCTAAAACACTTGATTTTCGCCAAGTACTTTTTTACTCTTACTTAAGTAACTTTGTTGACGATTACTTTTCACTTTTACTTGAGTAATAATATTTTAAAGTAATGCTACTCTTACTTGAGTACAATTTTTATACTCGACCCACCTCTGGTTATAAGGACATGTCCTTCAACGCACATATTAAACAAATATGTAAGACTGCTTTCTTCCATTTGTGCAACATCTCTAAATTAGAAATATCCTGTCTCAGAGTGATGCTGAAAAACTAGTTCATGCATTTATTACTTCCAGGCTGGACTACTGTAATTCATTATTATCAGGATGTCCAAAAAACTCACTGAAAAGCCTTCAGCTAATCCAAAATGCTGCAGCAAGAGTCTGACAGGGACTAGAAAGAGAGAGCATATTTCTCCTGTTTTGGCTTCCCTTCATTGGCTTCCTGTTAAATCCAGAATTGAATTCAAAATCCTGCTCCTCACATACAAGGTCTTAAATAATCAGGCCCCATCTTATCTTAATGACCTTGTAGTACCCTTCGCTCTCCTCTGCAGGCCTACTTGTTGTTCCTAGAGTATTTAAAAGTAGAATGGGAGGAGAGCCTTCAGTTTTCAGGCCCCTCTTCTGTGGAACCAGCTTCCAGTTTGGATTCGGGAGACAGACACTATCTCTACTTTTAAGATTAGGCTTAAAACTTTCCTTTTTGCTAAAGCATATAGTTAGGGCTGGACCAGGTGACCCTGAATCCTCCCTTAGTTATGCTGCAATAGACGTAGGCTGCCGGGGGATTCCCATGATGCATTGAGTTTTTCCTTTCCAGTCACCTTTCTCACTCACTATGTTTAAAGACCTCTCTGCATTGAATCATATCTGTTATTAACCTCTGTCTCTCTTCCACAGCATGTCTTTATCCTGTCTTCCTTCTCTCACCCCAACCGGTCGCAGCAGATGGCCCCGCCCCTCCCTGAGCCTGGTTCTGCCGGAGGTTTCTTCCTGTTAAAAGGGAGTTTTTCCTTCCCACTGTCGCCAAAGTGCTTGCTCATAGGGGGTCATATGATTGTTGGGTTTTTCTCTGTACTATGAAGCGCCTTGAGGCGACTTTTGTTGTGATTTGGCGCTATATAAATAAAATTGAATTGAATTGAATTGAATTGAAAAAAATCATCTGGGGTCCACCCTACTATACACTAAATTGTAGATAACCCATGAGGATCCCACTTACCACCCTTTAATAGTTACACAAATTCATCAATTGTCACGGGAAATGAATCCAGTCTCTAATACCTAACAGCCTGTGAGCTTTGCCACCTTGAACAGTAATGAGTGCAAGTTGCAAGAGCTCAAGAATAGACCACAGATGTCCCTCATAACCAACATCTGATTAACAGCAAAAGGAGGGGTGAAAGTTCATGCTGCATTCACAGACACCATGTATGAACCAACATCCACCAAATGTAACCCACTACAATCTACCCCTGGGGTTTGAATCGTCATCCCAGTCCAGCCTGGAAGTAATAAATGCATGAACTAGTTTTTCAGCATCACTCTGAGACAGGATATTTCTAACTTTAGAGATGTTGCGTAAATGGAAGAAAGCAGTCTTACATATTGGTTTAATATGTGCGTTGAAGGACCTGATGATGACCTCTTTATAACCAGAGGTGGGTCGAGTATAAAAAAATTGTACTCAAGTAAGAGTAGCATTACTTTAAAATATTATTACTCAAGTAAAAGTGAAAAGTAATCGTCAACAAAGTTACTTAAGTAAGAGTAAAAAAGTACTTGGCGAAAATCAAGTGTTTTAGGTACTGTAGCAGGGCTGCCCTGCTACCTAAAAAGGTTTTTTTCTGCTCTACACTTTGAGTAGTTTTCTCCTTACTTTTGCTTGTTAATAACAAGCCTGTGGGCTTTTGTAACTGGTACAACATTTGCACTAGCTACTGTGATCTCTCCTGGGGTGTAACCCCCTCCCCGGGTGGCATTATCAACACCATTTAGTCACATTTACCGGTATTCTGCCTTCACACCACCACACATGCATACAGAATCAGTCCAATCAAAGGTAACACATCTGTGAAAATGCTGTGAGATGACTGAAGCTGCATTTAATGCTGTCAGACTCTCTGAGAAGCTGCTGTTACTCAGACTCACACCCTTTCTCTGTAACTGAGCTCTGAACTTCCTGTAAGATAGACCCCACTCAGTCAGAGTTGAAAACCAGACATCAAACATCAGAACTGTGAGCATTGGTATTACTCAGGGGCACGTGCTGAGTACACTGCCACATGCTGTCTTCACATATATGAGTGTGTGCACCACCTGATCAATACCAGAATTATAACATTTGCATATGTGATTGGGCCGATTACTGGTAGGGACGGGATAGAGAAGTGATAGGACTGGTGGCCTGGTGTCAGGAAAATAATCTTGCCCTAAAAGTAGAGAAGGGCAAGAAGATCATTACTTATCTGAGGAAAAGACAATCCAATATGCATCAGTCACACATAGAGAGGCTGAAAGCCTTAAATTCATCAGGACACACATCTTACAGTTTCTCAAAGGTGCTGACTCTCAGGTTACCAACAGAAACATCAAGGACTGTGACCTGGACGAGATGGAGCCATTCACTTCCATTTTTTTTTTGTTCTTTTACTTTGTTGTGTTCTCGAAGTCATCACACAAGTTCTGTTTTGGTCTGTCACAAGATGTGTCTACATCTGTTAAACTGGTAGCTGATAAGTAGAAGCTTATTGATTGCAAAAAGGATTAAAATACATGTAGAGGACTTAGCATCTGAGGCTCAAAGTGGCAGGTATGGTTATCTGAGTGATATGAGTGTGATGAGTGATTCATTACGAAGATATGGTGGGTCATTGAGTTACGTTTTTGACAAATGTTAGAGTTGAATTGTTAGATGTTTGTCATTTTTATGTTTACCATTTGTACAGTGTTTTAACTGATGAAACTCTACTGTCCTTCCCCCCAGATTCTCGAGGTTCTGGTGGGGGGCTGTAATGTTTTATTGCAGATACATCCTATCTGGAAGATCTGCTTCTTTTGATGTAGGCTTCCTGCATTTACGACCCTTTGGTCAGCAGGAGGTCTAACACACACACGCACACACACACACACACACACACACTCACACACACACACACACACACACACACACACACACACACACACACTCTTACAGAAGTTCACACATATACATAAAATGCTTTGTCTTAGAACCAAGGGGGCGTGGCTTTGTTCTGACGTGTTTTGTGTGAACTGTCTCTCAATAAAAGGTAGCAGGAGGAGGTCAGATCTGGGGGTCATTTTCGTGGTGGACACAGACGAGGCCTCCCTTGCGCAAATAATCGATCGATCGACTGTCTTGTTTTCTTCATGATGAATAAGTCTCTAGAATTAGCGGGGTTTGTGGAAACACAGACCCAACAACAAATTTTATGTAAGGTTGTATTTTTTCTACAATTTCAATATTTTTTTTCACTCCTTTAGAATGTTGAAAATACTATTAAAGGAAAGCAAAACGTACTTTTCTGTCAAAACACAGGGCTGATTTCTATCATGAAATCATATAATACAAGTGTATTACTGACAGCAACCTTTTCATTCCATATATTAGACCAGCATCATATGAACCTAAGTGTCTTGCATTTATTCCGACAACCCACTAGGTGGTGGCTTGTGCACAAAGGTCAGCATCCTGGCTACACACTTACATCGTTTTCCATATTGTGCTAAGCATATGTGGTATCACATGAAAGTTTTGCTTCAAGCTTCTAAACATTTCACGATAAGCTATTTGCCCTGTCCAAACAGTATTCTGAACATATGTGCTCTTTGGCTTTTTCAAGTATATTACTTTAAAATGGTTTGCTGCCCTCACAGGTGTACTCTCACAGTTTTGTTCTGCTGGGCATTTAAATGAACTTTTGTGGCCAAGTTTGTGGCTAAATTGGCCAAGTTTCGGTGGACCATCAAATTGTGTTACATCTTATATTGTATAGTGGTTTGGATTTTTCTTTTTCAAATATGAACAGAACAGACGTAGTAGTAATTGCGAGGAGCTGTTTGGTGATTTGTAGCAAAGGTTCCTAGCTGGAATTGCAGATTGAATGCTGTGGTCTCAGCGCAGCATGCATTCTGACCACAAGGCTGCCACATAACATTGTTGTTTCTTTTTGATGTGGTGCCTGGTCTGACATCGGCCTAAAAGTTAAACCAGTCGGCTTGAGTTTATTTCTTTATATGGTAGCGACAGAAGATGCAATGCATTTTAGGAGTTTTCACAGGAAATTCAAGTGATCAGTTATTAGGATCTTAAATCAGCGAAAGGTTGGCAATCTGAGATAAAAGAAAGAGGACATCATTTCATTTTTATCCAACCTGTGTTGGTGACTTTTTGTCATTGTGGGTGTGTGGATTTTCTGGGTGGATTTTGTAATATGACTGTAAATAAAAGAGTACTTTTGTCTTGTGAACCTTTATGGCCCTTCTTGATACTTTCACCCATCGTGCATGAATTGCAGAAGGGGATTATAGCGTGTCTTTGTGACACTTCTGCACATGTTTTAACGACTCTTGTTGTGAAATTGCTGAAGCACCTGGCCTGTCTAACAGCAGAGATAGGCAGTGAAACTGAAGTCGGGACTTAAGTGCAGCGGTCTCGCCCCACATATTCACCATCTCTGCCTTCTTAAAGCAAGATCGTGAATCAGATTTCTGGTTTGCAGAAGCATGTACACATGCTGTCTAACAGGCCTGCAGGAGACTGGCGCACAGTGTACAAAGGCGCACAAAGGTGTAAATAAAAATGGAAACCTTTTCACTTGCATTGAATGATAAGTGAATGATAACAGCATAATTATCTGGCTTCATCATGTGTTTTTGTCTTTTATCGGGGCCAAGGAACACAAGGAAAGGACATTAGCCCAGTGGAAATCTGTGCTTCGCCAAGTTCGAGATCTTTGGTTCCACCTGCCCGGTCTTTGTGCGACACAGAAAAAGTGAACGGATGGTCTCGACATGCATGGTTCCCACCATGAAGCATGGATGAGGACGTGTGATGGTGTGGGAGGTGTTTTGCTGGTGACACTGTTGGGAATTTATTCAAAACTGGAGTCACACTGAACCATCATGGCTAACACAGCATTTTACAGCGACATGCATCCCATCCGGTTTGAGTTTAGTTGGAGCGTCATTTACAGGACAATGATCCCAAACACACCTCCAGGCTGTGTGAGGGCTAACTGGCAAAAAAGGAGAGTGGAGTGCTGTGCCAGATGGCCTGGCCTCTACGGTCACCTGACCTAAGCCCAATGGAGATGTTTTGGGATCAGGTGGACCGCAGAGTGCTCGGCAAAAGGGCCAACAAGTGCTCAGTATCTCTGGGAACTCCTTCAAGACTTTTGGAAAACCATTTCAGATGATGACCTCATAAAGGACCTTGGACCACTGGCCAACACACTGGCCAGTCCTTCTTCTACTTGGCCCAGTTGAGACACTTCTGACTTTGGCTCAGGCTCATAAGGGGTTTGACCCGAGGAACCCAACAGTTGTAGCCCATCTCCCAGATGCGCCTGAATGTGGTGGTTTTTGGAGCTGTGACTCCTGCCTCATTCCAGTCTTTCTGGATCTCTGCCAGATTCTTGAATTTCCTCTGGCTGATAATCCACTGAAGGCCATGGTCATCTTGGTCATTTTGCCTGTCCACTAGACTTTCCATTGATATGCTTGGACACAGCACTCTGTGAGCAGCCAGCCTCCTTAGCTATGAACTTTTGTGGCTTACCCATCCAATGGAGGGTATCAATGATTCTCTTCTGGCCAGTTGTGAAGTCTGCAGTCTTCCCCATATTGAATCTAACTGGGGCAATTGAACCAAATTGAAGCAATTTGATGACACCTGGGAAAACCTGTAAAATTTGGGCTGATGTCTTCACAGTATTCTAATTCCTGATTTTGTGGGTTTTATGAACTGGATGCCCAAATTACATACAAAGAAACAACTAAGTACTTGAAATCGTTTCAGTTCTGGCCCTTTCAGTTGCAATTTATTTGTTTTCCAATGTTAACTTGTCATATTTTAGTAATACGTGAACATCTGTTATAGTTACGTTTTCATTTCATATATAACATCGGTTTGTTTTAAGTGTTTTTCTTCTGAATTTTCTGGAGTATAATGTGTAATGTTGATAATGCACAATGCAAGGTGCCACATGATTCATTACTGAAGAATGTAAAAAACAGTTTAAAATGGTTTTCATATCATTTATTTTGAAACTTTCCATTAAATGGTTTTCAAATTTAACTCTATGTGTTTCTTAGTTTGAGACTAGTTGGTTACTCTATCCCCCCTCGTTTAGTTGACTAAGCAATTAATTGCCAGGAACATCCCTGGTGTGCAGATGATTTAGGTCGTGCTAATAAGAATGGTTATGTTACCACTGCCATTTCCAGCTGAGGGTTTTTTTTTCTTTAATCTGAGTGGAGATGTTGTCATTGAGAAACTGATACTGCGAACCTGAGCCACCACTAGGCAGAGATGGGAAGTAACGATGTACAAATACTTCATTACTGTGCTTAAGTAGAATTTTCAGGTATCTGAATTTGTGGTCATTTTTTTGACGGCTTTTTACTTTTACTGCTTACATTTTCACTGTGATGATGTCACTTTCATTGTGACATCATCATCCCATAAGCCAATGCAGGTTTCACAAGACATTTTTGAATGAGGACATATTTATGTATTTGAATTTGTAATCTCTGTTATTTTTGTAAGAAAAAAACAACCCAAAATTGGGGAAATTATATACAATGTATTGTGACACATATTCTCTATGACAATTTCTCCCAAAAACATAAATTGCACGGCAGAGTCCATGAATATATATGTAAAAGCTTGTTACATAGTAGAAGTATTTCAAATCAACATAAATTATTTACTTTCTAAATAAAGTAATTTTTCTTGCAGTTAGTGCACTTTAGCTCTCTGCGTCTAAAGGTTTGATCTTGATGTGGATGCCATTGAGTGAGCGGAGAACCAGTCGAGGGATGATCTTGGGTTTCATAGTGGGCTCCGCTATGAGCTGGTATCGCTTCAGTGTCAGAGCTGTCACCACTTTCATCTCATTCATAGCAAAGTTCTGACCGATGCAGTTTCTGAGGGAGGAAAATATTAAATGTAAGAAATATACAAGTGAATATTCTAAAGAACTGAAAAATGATGAAAATAGTTTGATCCTTCTGAGATTAGGACATGAGGAATTTGAATAGGAGGGATGAGTATAGTATGTTATTTTTTAACATTCAGGGCCAAAGGTGCTTGCATTTTAAATGGGATCAATCTTAGATTACAGTGAGTTCACCCTTTCCCCTACTTGCTTTAGCCCATCATAAAACCAGTTTTTATTGTGTTGATGTAAATGGGGTCAGTGCTAAGTTACACATTCACATACTTGAGACTACTGCAAGCAGTCTCTATACAGTGATATAGTTTCAGGTGAGGACAAACCTTGGCCCAGCTGAGAAGGGCACAAACGCATGAGGAGATCTCATGGCAATGTTCTCTGGTAGGAAACGCAGAGGGTCAAAGACCTAATGTAATACAGGACAAAGAAAGAGAGCAGTGTTATGTCTATTACTTGTTTTCTGAACCTCATCGCCCTTATCACTTGTGCAGAGAAAACTGAATTCTGACACATAATAAAGTAAGTCATTAAACCAGCTTGAATCTGTCCTGAGGTCCACTTTGGCACCAGGGACCTACCCACCTCAGCAAATACAGCACTAGTAATTAATTTAATGCACCAGTTTCATGATTGCTTCTTCAGTTATTTGATAAATTATTTGCAGCCTTTTGAGCAGAGTGCTGAAAAACTTCATAATTTTATTTCATCATAGATTCTGTTGATGATGTATTCCATGTAGTAAGTTGTGCTGGGAATAAAATTGTCTTTACTTACATTAGGGTTTTCCCAGACAGATGCATTCCTGTGAATTCCATACACACTTATTCCAACAACAGAACCTACATTTGAAAGAAATGTGTACTTAGTTTATTATTATTAAAAGATTATAGGATGTGTCTAGCTGATCATTATCATACAAACTAAACAAACATACACCATATCCTCCTATGGCATTCCTAAGCCCATGCTCACCGTTTTAGTTCTGGGAAGGAGAGAGACTTTGCTTTACTGAAGAAAGGACTGGATAGTGTTCTTGGGCCTCACAAGCACTTTTCCGAGGATTATAAATATCAGATCTTGCTCGATCACTTGAAGTTCCCAAGTGACTGGATCAAAGATAAGAATAAATGTTGGAGATGTGGCTGGAATCATTCTGCTGAAGGCATGCTTAAGAAACCCTGCAGCACTTGTGGTGAGCAACACCTCCTTGTATAACATGTCCTTGCCAAGGGTAAAGGACAAAATCCCAATATTCTGACCATGTGTACTGCATCCAGTGTCATCTATGTTGACCATCCCAGTCACTCCGGTATGGTGATGTTGAAGGTGGTAAGAGTCAACTCCACAATGGGAAGAGGACCATGGACACCTTGCCGTGCTGGATGACGGTTCAGAGAGAACCATAAAATTGCCTGCTGCTGTGAAGTTCCTTGGCCTTGCCCAGACAGATGAGGTTCTGGCCCTACAAACCATTAGACAAGATGTCCTGCAGCTGAATGGGGGAAGCATATCATTGGAGGTGTCCACTAAAGGTAAGCCAAAGATGAGGCATCAAATACTGAATGCTTTCACAGCAGAACAACTGGCTCTAGCTGAGCAATCCTGTCCAGTGGAAACACTCAAAAAGAAGTACAGCCACCTACAAAGACTTCCCTTCAAAGGTTTCAGCCGGGTGAAACCTATGATCCTGATTGGATCAGATCACCTCCACCTTCTCACTCCTGTTTGACCGGTGATCCGGGGACCACCTGGAGGGCCAGTAGCAGTCTGTACTGAGCTGGGGTGGGCGCTACAGGGACTCGCCAAAAGTCTATCACATCCAGCGGATGAACAGGCATGCTTATGCTCGTCTTTCATCACACAGACACCACAGCTCTACAAAAATATTGAAAGGCTGTGGCAAATTGATGTCCTCTCTTTCAGAAATGAAAAGGAGGTCACTAGGTCAAAGGAGGACAAGTAGGAAATAGATATCCTTGAATCAAAGACCGGGTACAGTTAGCTACTCCATTGCTTCGCTGCAAAGACTTTCCTCAGGTGAAGGCACCTCAAGAGGCTGTCATGGCTCTTCAAAGAGCCAATAAGCATCAACTATGCAAGGACCCCAGCAGAGCACAGACATACAACCAGGAGTTCAAGACAGTGGAGAAGGCTGGCAATTTGGTAAAGATGACTCCAGAGGAGGTGAATGGTTCAACTAAATCCTGGTATATTCCACGCCATCTTGTGGATCACAACAACAAAACCTGCCTAGTCTTCAACTGCACCTTCCTGTACCAGCAAACTACTCTTAATGACCTCCTGCTGCCAGGCCCCACGCTTAGCCCTTTGGCGTGTTACTCCGATTCCGCCAGCATGCGGTGGCCATAAGCTGGGATATAAAGGCCATGTTCCATCAGGTACGTTTGCTTTCCAAAGATCAGCCTCTGCTTCGCTTTCTTTGGAGGGATGGACAACAGGAGGATCCACCTAATGTGTATGAATGGTGACTGTTACCATTTGGCATGACCTGCAGCCTTTGCTGCACCACTTATGCTTTACAGCAGCATGTGCAACACCACCGTGAGGGGGAATGAAGATGTATACGAATCTGTCCACACTGCCATTTGTGTGTCCATGTGGACAACTGTCTCCAGTTGCTTCTGACTCCACACCAAGCTAAACAACTCCTGGACAAAACAAGGCAACTACTGGGCATGGGAGGATTTGAAATACTGCAGTGGGCCAGTAATGTGCCAAAGGAGGTGTCCTACCTGCCTACTACTGCCCGTTCTGACAGCTGTGAGCTCTGGCTGACTTCTTACCAAGCTGACCCACAAGAGTCGATGCTTGGATTATGTTGGCATTGCCCCACTGATACCTTGCCCACAGCACCAACTCTTCGCAATGCGTACAAGGTGTTTGCTAGCCAATATGACCCTGTAGGGTTTCTCATTCCCTATACCACTAGAGGGAAGATTCTTGTACAGTCTATGTGGCTGGGATGAACCTGTCACCTGTGTCCTTTGTGCCGCCTGGGTAGAATGGAAGAAGGAGCTACCATACTTGCAGAGCATTACCATACCAAGGTGTCATATGCCACCTGTTACAGACTCTCTAGTTTCACCTTTGAGCTGCATGTGTTCTGTGATGCCTCAGAGAAAGCTTATCTGAGGACCACAGATTGCCACGAACATGTCAGCACTACATTCCTGATGGCAAGATCCCGATTCGCTCCTCGGAACAGATTGCCCACGCCTCGGCTGGAGATCAGTGCTGCTCTCACTGGAGCGCAGCTTGCTAACACTCTCCAAACCTAGCTTACTCTACCGCTGCAAAATACTATCTTGTGGACTGACTCTACTACTGTGCTGAGTTGGTTGCAGTCTAATTTCTGCCATTACAAGGTCTTTGTCGGGACTTGAATTGCTGAAATCCAGGAGCTCACTGGTTCTCACCAATGGAGGTATGTCATGTCAGTGGAAAACCTGGCTGATGACATCACAAGGGGGAAGGGACTCTGTAGTCTTTCATCAGCCAGCCATTGGGCTCAGGGCCCCCAGTTTATGCAACAAAGTTCAGTGCACTGGCCCTACTGGTAGGGCTGAGACTTCAGATGAGAGGTTGTTATGTGGCCTTGTCACAGTGGCAAAGTCTCTTACTCCAGCCCCAGGAACTTCACATCTTGGGAGGAGCTTGTGAAAGCCACTTACCATGCTCATCACAGGGCAGCTTCTCCTCCAATAACTGCCACTGATCGTGTGGAAGCAGAGATAGCCATCTTAAAGTCAGCTCAATATGTTTCCCTGAAGATGTGATGGCCCTGATGAAGGGAAAACCACTGTCCCCAAATAGTCAACTTTGTTCGCCCTGCCTTCAATATGATCCGCTTACTGGCCTGATAAGGGTTGGATGTCACCTGAGATGTGCTGAAGGTCTGGACTCAGACACCATACACCCTACTGTGCTACCTCCCGAACACCCACTAACTAAGCTCCTTGTCCAGTACTTTGATGTGATTTTGTTGCACCCTAGTCCACAGCGTGTCTTTGCAGAGATAGGGCACATTTATTGGATCATCAGAGGTTGACAAGTAATCTGGAGACATCAAAGACAATGTGTAGAGTGCCAGAAATTCTCACCAAAATGGCCGATTTGACCACAACAAGACTCCAGATCCACAAACCTGCTTTCTGGTCAACTGGAGTTGATTGCTTTGGTTCCTACACGATCAAGATAGGCCGGAGGCATGAGAAGCGCTGGGGCTAAAAAATGTCATCTCTGTGGCCCATTTTGGGTAATGCTTTAATAAATGTGATTGCTCTTAAGAAGCAGTATCAGGTTGATGCACTGCCTTAGCAGATTTGTTGTGGAGGAATTTGTGGCCAGCTTTATTACCGTTTAATCTTTATTCATGTTCTACTGTATTTCCTGTTCTTGATCGCAGAAACCACACCATATCACCCCTCCACATCCTCCTATACCATGCCATATCTCCTTGTACCTTCAATCCGAGTATAAATAAACTCCACCTCTTACAATCTACTCCCTGGATGTCAGCCTCTCCTTCTGACCAAGGATAACTATTGTAGCACAACCCAGCATTAGTCTGATGTGCACCATTCTGTACAGTGAGGTTGCAGAGTGCATAAAAATCTCCAAAGCTCTGCTGACTCAGTAACTGCAGAGCTCTAAACCTCCTCTGGCATCAACATCAGCACAAAAACTGTGTGCCTGGAGCTTCATGGCTCAAGGATTCCCATGGCTAAGCAGTTCCAGTGAGTGTAATGTGTAGGCGGCGGTGTACTTTCTGCCCATATAATGTATATGATAATAATCTGGTGCCAACATTTAAATACTCCCATTTGGAAGAATGAAGCACTGACAAAGCAATTACGCCACACGTTTAAGAGATTTATACTAGTTTATAGAAAAGA
>NW_024582446.1:0-2328 GCF_018398535.1 Haplochromis burtoni
CTTTTCTGCTGTGTTGACTAACAGATGTGAGTCCTGCAGTGTTGAAGTCACAGGACTATAAACCTTCTCAGTTCTCTGGAGGATCAGCTGATGATGCAAAGCCTCCTCTCTATGGAAATCATTTCTCTGCTCTCAACACACTGAAGGAAATTTATATATCTTATTTTTGTTTATTGAACATTTTTTGAATGTGTTCTACTTTCTTTCCTACCTGAAATATTTTTACCATTTTATGTATTGTCATCTAGATATTAATTATGCTGTGAAAGAGTATCCTCTACATGCATATGTGAATCTAATGTATTCATGTGTAGTCTTCATTCAATTTTAATTATTATGATTCTGCATATGTTTTTCCAGTTCATTCAATTAAGTTTTTTAATAGTTTAATAATATGTTATTATATAGAAACAGGCAGCTTTGCATTTTGAATGCTTATTACATGGAACTACCACAGGTAATTGAGTGGTAATAGCTTAGAAAACAAATCATTCATTTATCAACAAAAATAAATGAGGGAAAAAGCAGCACATCTTGCTTGAATGCTGGCATTTTTGCTCAGACCTCACAGAGCTTTTTGATTTTAAACTCATTATTATTGAAGCTCAAAAAGACCAGATCCTCAGTCTGTGAGGTAAAACTTGTTTTGTTTTAACATACTAACTACTAATCTAGCAGGTTGTATATGTTACTGCATGTTTACTTATAAAGTCAAGTCTCTGTCTATGGTATGAAACTAATCTAATCCAAAGGAAAAAATCTGTATTCTGGAGTTTATTTTACCTTTTGCTTTGGAACTATAGATTCTAAGAACAATGTTTGTTTCTGCAGAAGGAAACTGTTTGCATAACTGAAGTGTGAAGCTGAAAAAAGGAGCACAAATGTCAATTTCACTACTCGTTAGTGAGTATCAGGGAGTTTCTATGGAACAGTGTTGTCTCTAATCTCCTCCGAGAGATCATCGCTGCAACACATCAGTCCCTAGTTTAATTTGATATTAGTATAACTAAAGTGCTTGTTCTCACACATATGTTTCAACACAGCAGTAATTTAGATCTTCATAAGTTCAGAGTTGAGGTAATTACAGATTTCTGTGCTGGCTGTGCAGCTCAGAGAGACGGCCTTATAGACTTAAAGACAGCTGTCCACCCAGCAAAATATTAAAAACTGTCATTTTACAGAAGGGAAAAAAAATTTCAGTTTGATACTGAAACTATAGAAAACTATTTTGCATCCAGGGTGTGCGACAGATATTCAAATTAATGCATGGGTCAGTGAGCACACACCTGCACCAATGAAGTCTGGGTGGAAATTGTACATTGCTGCTGTACAAATAGTGCCCTCTTATGTCAAAATAAGAGAATACATATAAAAGTGACTCTGATACACAGATCCAAAAAGCAGACTCGACATCGATGAAAAAACACATTTTCTTTGTCTCCTTCTGGCCAATTGTAATTTTCTTTAATTCATTTCTGTTAAGGTTTTTATACATGTTTTGTCTGTCTGTGTCTCAGTTGCCATTTTGTGACTTTTGCATTCAATGTATTTCTTTATAGAGTGTTTTTATACTTTGGCTTATTTGGTTATTAATTTGCTTATTTGCATTTCCTTATATTGTTTTATGCCATTTTGCTATGTTTCCCTGTGACAGGAAACATAATCAAGATCAATTTCAAATAAAAGTAAATATATGTTTTATATTAAATGTTTAACTGAAAAATACATGTATTGTAAATACATGTATAATGTACGGGTACCTTGTTTGTGTGATATGTGAAGTTATTTTTTTACATTTGCATTATATTGTAAATGTGGAACACTTTGTGACTTAGTCTATGTATCTATCGTAAATGTGAGAACTCTATTTTAAAAACTGTTAGAACATCTTATTATTATGTTACCTTATTGTGTGCAGTGCATTGGAAGTAATACAAAATGTAGAGAAGAAAATACAATGTACTACAGATTTTTAAGACTGTAGTGCCACTTCAATGAAGATCCTTTCAGTAACTGACCACCAATCTATCACACAGTCATGGTTATAACCCGTTATTTATTGTTTCAGGAACATAACATGTTTTAGTTTTGTCTATTCTGTATTATTGTAGGGCCCTTTCCTTACAATATAAAGCTCTCTGAGGCAACTGTTGTGATTTAGCTGTGATTTAGTGGATTATGTAACAGTAAATAATATGTTTCTATTCTATTAGTTGATCAGTTCAAGAGGAAAACTACATTTACTGTTTTTTAGCAGAGTTAAATCAGCATGTTTAAGCTTTTAGTTTCTTCAGTTGTATTTATGTTCTTGTGTTTGTGCTCTTTTTG
>NW_024582446.1:3820-28603 GCF_018398535.1 Haplochromis burtoni
ATTGCTATAATGATCTTTGTCGAGAGTTTGTGTTTCTTTGCAATTTTGCATCTACATACATTATTTTACAGTATTTTGCATTGCTTAACATGACAATTTCCTTTTGGTGTTTTTTTTTCCACACCTCATATTTGTTTGTAGTGTTTTGTAGTCATTTTTTCTTGTTTTATACCTCTTTTTATTGCATCCTTTTATGGTCATTTTTCACCTCCGAGTAGCCAAAAACTGTGACTTTGTTTGAAGTGGGACAGTCACTTAACATAACAGTTTATCCATGCATCTCATTAATTGAGATCCAAATCTCTGAGGCCATACTTTAATTATAATTTACATCATGTCTAAATTTTATTCAGTGCCAGAAATTATTCTTTTCAGTCTCACATATTTCTAACTGGAGCAGGTGTTCTGGTTAAAAAACACATAATGATGTATATTACTGTGTCGCATAATGATGTATATTACTGTGTCCTAAGGAATTGTGTCAACTTGTTGAGTAAACACATCAACAAGTTTCAGTGTTTGCAGTGATTGTCTAAAGTTTCTGGAAATTGAAACAGTCTCATCTGTTACTCCAGCCACCTAAAACAAATTTCATAATACTATGTGTCTAATGGTTATCATTATATTATGATTTTTGAGTGCAGATTGCATAGTTCAGGAAACCAAAGATGAATTTTTTTAAAATAATCTGAAAAAAAAACAGAAATCCTCTTTTGTTGTGTTCATTTTACCAATAAAACAATCATGTGCATAGTAAGAGCTGTTCAAAATACCGAACATTACACAAAATACAAAATATACAAAAGAAACCTGCTACACCTCCAACTACCACCAGAGGGCTGAAACGCAGAACTTCAGAACATTTTTCTTCCAATTAAAAAAAAATGAAAACGTTCCATTCACAAAAAAAGACTACAAGCAAAAGACCTGAATATTCCTAGAATTAATCTATGCAGGAAGATCAAGATTCACTCATCTTTCATCGTTACTGGGTGTCAGGCTTCTCTATTCCTTGGAACACTTTCACTTTTCCCTTGCTGTCTAACTTAACTCTGTATTCATCACTCTGCTCCAGTCATTTTCTTGTCCCCCTTCTGCAAACCAGTCAGCCTCTGTGTGATGATCTTTAAATCGCACTGCTTTTCTGTCATTCAGCCTTTGAGACTCTCATTGTTATTTCCTGCCTCTTCCCCATCCCTACCTCATTCTGGCCAGATCGAGCTCCTCACCCTTATCTCCACCTGCTTCATCTCCACCACCAGCGTCTAGACTCCAGGGGTCCTGTTCTACTTCCTGTTCTACATAGCACTATGGGGGCGTAATTGCTAAATAGCTGTATTTCAATAAATCATGTTCAGTTCCTTCAAAATGATGTCTCCTTATTGAGGTGCATGTGATAATAAAGCACAGTGAGATAAATTTCACTAGTGATGTCTCAGTTTTACCTTAGTTAGCCATGAGTGTGACAACCATTATGCCAAGCAGAAGGACCCTAAGCAGTATAAACTGATTTCTCAATATAAAGACACAGAAGCTGTAGTCAAAGGCAAGATTTCTGATATCAGTAGTTTTCTGGTTTCCATCTGTATTATGACATCTACTCACAAATCACATGATATGAGCAAGCCTTTACCCTCTAATGCCAAAAATATTCTAATGCCAAAAATATCCTATTTGATACACAGGTTTTTTAGGGTTTTTGAGATCGCTACGTCATCAGAGTGATTTTTCCCCCCCAAAAAACTAAACAAATTGCACAATATATCTTCAAGCAATGACCAAATGTAGCAACACTTGTTGGAAAATACATATTTATTTACTTTTTTTTTTCCAGAAGATTCAATAATCACTCCATTTTCAAAAATAAATAAACAAATTAGAATTTTCTGGCAATTGTTTCGTGGTTCAGGCTTTACGGGGTTAACTTTATCATTTTATACCAGAATTCCTCAGAAGTTAGTTCTGCAGACTTCCAGGATCCTGAAATTATCTCATCTAAATGAAAGGAATGATAAATGTTAAAATAATCACTGAAATGCCATCTGCTGTGAAAAGTGCATATTTTCTCGATCATATCTCCTTGTACCAGCTAGGACACAATGTGGCAGATTTCTTTCCTGCCATTAAAAGAATGTATAGTGTCACTGGACCATATTTACTAATAGTTGTATATAAACACAAATAATGCGTATATAAATGTTCCATCTGCCAATCTGTGATTTATCAATATTTTCATACCTGAATTTGTTTGTACTTCAGTTCATTAGTGGTCTTGGTAGTGCCCATTTTGAGTCCCTATATCTTTCTGAAACATTCACTAATGTTCATCTACTGGTTTTTATATGATACATTGAATTCTATTAAATGTAAATGTATTGTCATGCACTCTAGCTTCATGACTCCAACATTATAAGCATTAGAATTAATGACTGAACTTTTATTTTAGGGGTAAAAGTATCAATGGGCAGGTGGTCAATTTTTACCATTTTAATGTTGCAAAAATAATCTTATGAACATTAACTGTTATTAACACACATTTGATCTTATGACTTAATACACTTGAGGAAAAAAATATTAGATTTAAAAAAAAAGACTGGAAATATGGCAAATGTCATATTAGAAAAAATATTGACATTTTGGATAATTCTATTAACTGGCAAAAGGATGAGGCACATGATCAATAGTGGGTCATGACAACTCCCACTAGGGTGTAAATACCAGGGGCTCTCCACCATTTGGTTTTAGAACTGAAGAAGCTTCTTTGATGAGAGGAAACTCATCTTCAACAAACTTACAGAAGTCCAGTGACTTTCTTTCCAAGCTCCCAAGACATGAAATTGCACTGATTTTTTTTTTAATTTCAGGATCATTCTGTGAATTAAACCTTTGTGAAGCACGGAGATTTCAAGATCCTAGCAACACCCTTGCTTTATAGTTATACAACCAATTCACAGTTTGTGGTATAATTATCTCTGACACGTATACTGTGATTTCCCTGGGCTGTATTTCAGGTCATGAAAGGTGACCAATTTTATTCACTTCATCAGTCATCTTTAACGGCTTGGCTGATTAGTTTCTAATTTCAGGTAAAGTCTTAAAAAAACATATAGTTTGCAAGGTTTAATTTAGCTACGTTAACACATTTTAACTTTCCTAATACAATCCCAGTCATTCACCACAATGCATCACCCCAAATACACCAAAAACAACTTGTTTCACAACTGTTTATTTATTCAAAACTCAAAAGATGAGTGTTCTGTAGATGTTTATATGGTCGATGAATGCGAGTTCCAGAGTAGATAACAGCCAGTTTGCAAAGTAAAAATAGCTAGGGAAGGACAAGGAGAGTTCCTTGTTTGATGACCAGTCAACTGGTCTTAGATCTCTAAATAATGACTTTCTCTGAGACACCTCTAAAACCCTGGGCAACCCTTTACAGCAAATTTAAAGTATAAACACAGCATGATTAGCAGTAGAACATGTGAAAATGTCTCTGTTTTTAATTCAGTGTCAGGCTTCTTCATATTGTAGAGTTAAACCTTTAGATCTGCTACACTCGATAACCAAGTTGCCAGAATCCAGGTGCCTTTCCACCTTTACATTTTACACCTAAATAGACTGCGGTATGTCAGCCTAAAAAGATACAATGGCAATTAACCAGGATCGTGCGACATCCAAGAAAATCTGCACACAAAATACACATACAAAATATCACTCATTCACAGTCAATGTGTAACATTCTCATGCTCAGATATGTTGCTGATCAATAATGAATAATTGCAGAGCACTTATCATAAGTCTTGAGTCATTACACCAAAGAATTTCCTTCAGCATTTCTACATGCCATGGACCCACCGTCACAGAAACCAAAAGCTTGACTGAAGCACAAACCGATATGAGTAACACACATGGCCTCAGCTTTCAGTTCACGTACAGTAGGTCTGCACCAATTTTGCTACAGAAAGTTAAATGAAATATAAATAATAAATAATAAAGTGTTAATAAAAAGTCAGTTTTGTTACAGTTTTAGTGGCTCAAGGAGTGTCCTAATTGCACATGGGAGCAGTGTTGTTCTGTGCTCTAACAGTAGTATTAACAACGCACCAAAGGCAAATAAGTTACTCCATAAAGAGCAAAGACATTGTTCCTTCGGTAATCAAAATGTCGGTAATATTTACAGACTTAAACTCAACTGTTCGCCATAACAACCTCCATGCCAGCCAGCTCTCGGCTCTATTTTCTGCATTACTCATGCTGAAATAACTGGGATGTGTAATACATTACTGTTATTGTTACTTTGTAAATGGAGGCAGGGAGGAGCAGCAAATGATGATACGGAGATGTTGTGAAGAGTGTGTAGATGGCCAGAGGATGGAGGGGGAGGTTACCAACAGATATGCACATGAGAAAGAAAGGAAAACACAGACAGAAAGCTGGGATGATGGTGAGTATTTACAGAAAGCGTGCAAAGAGGAGAAAAAAAAATGAAGGGAAAAAGAAGAGGGGAAGAAAGATGGAGATGTTTGAGGGTAGAGACACGATGGGTTCAGTATTCATCCTGGTCCAGGTGAGCTTGCTCATCGAGGTCTTCATCATCTGGAGGTGCAAAGCCTTCCTAAGATACAGAAAAAAAATATATATATATATTATCATATCACCATATTAGAGCACTTTGCTCTTGCACTGCAGGCTTACTTGTTGTTCCTAGAGTATTTAAAGTAGAATGGAAGGTGAGCCTTCAGTTTTCAGGCCCCTCTTCTATGGAAGCAGCTTCTAGTTTGGATTCGGGAGACACACACTATTGCAACTTTTAAGATTAGGCTTAAAACTTTCCTTTCTATAATTAGGGCTGGATCAGGTGACCCTGAATCCTCCCTTAGTTATGCTGCAATAGGCGTAGGCTGCTGGGGGATTCCCATGACCCTGTATTGTGTTCTCCACACCTGTTACATTTTTGCACTGATCATCACCTGCATTCATGTATATATCAATCTGCTTAGCACTTTTTCTTTTTATTTAAGTGTTTGTCTTATCGTATGTCTCACACAAAGTACCTAATTTCCTAATGTTGTAAATCTGTTCAACATTTGGCAATAAAACCCTTTCTGATTCTGATTCTAATTCTAAATTGGTCATGGGGGATCATATGATTGTTGGGTTTTTCTCTGTATGTATTTTAAAAAGTGCCTTGAGACAGCTGATGTTGTGATTTGCGTTGAATAAATTGAATTGAATTGAATTGAATTGAAAGCAAGAAGGGCAGAAAACCTGATAATATTTTATCAGGTCTTCTGCTCTCCTTGCTTTTAACTGTCAACAGTGGAGAGAGTATGGCAATCTGTTATATATCTGTTATAATGGCTAGATACCTCTGTTGCGTAGAGAATGTTAATTATCCTGCTGAGAATAGGGTTGTTTTCACTCTCGTGCTCCTGGCAGATCAACTCGATATCCCGTAGTTTGCTGAAGTAGAAGTCTCTTTCCTTCTCAAGGCCATCTACAGTCAACTTCAACTCCATCAACTTAGAAAAACAGAAAAAGGTGCTTAAGCTGGTAGTCAAAAACTAGTCTGGAGGATGAAATCAGAACAAAAGAGCCCCACGGCCTTCTGTTCTTCCCGTTCAACTCTACCTGTTGATTTAGCTCCATGATTTCAGCATCACTGCCCCCATTTCTTGACAAAGTCGGATTCTTCCTCAAGGCTGGAGTGTTATGTTGGACCCGCTGCGGTGTTGGCATGTTTTTGGGAACTGTTGGGGATGTCCTCTGTGGTCCTGGAGTGGTTAGAGATGGTGGGAGTGGTTCAGCATTTCATTTAAGACAGATTTATTGCACTTATTTTGGCTTGTTAGCAGTTGTGGCGATGGATATAGCACATTATAGAGCGCTGATGCAATCATCTTGTAGAAGAATTTTATGCCTTTGACATGTAAAAGGTTTCAAATTGTTTTACAACTAAACTGATAGAAATGACACATATTTAGAGTGCTGAGGTTAAATAGCCAAATTATCGATTCATTTATATAAATGACCAAAGGTTGTTTTAATTTGACTCAAGATCTTAAAAACGAAAAGACCTGTTGCCTACTAAACCTCTATAAGTGCTTAAGCAAAGGTGTTTCAGATAAACTCAAAGACAAAACATGCGAACACATTATCCACAGGCTGTATATAAAAGATGGAAGCGGCTTCCAGGTCTTAAAAGTAACGCTAATCAAGTAGTGCAAAACTTATTTTTATTTATCATTGTTTTTTGTTTTTACTGGCCAAGATGGGGTGGCTTTCCTGGTTGCAAATAGTTTTTGGGACTGTGCACAAGTCAGTGAAAAAATGCCCTTAATTCTCACAATGTATTGGTTGCTTCGATACATTACAAATGATATTCATGTTATAAATTATGGGCCTAATAATGGTAAAATAATTGCTATTCTTCAGGGTGCAACAGGCTAAGAAGCTGGCTGTTCAGTTTTTCTACTACGCACATTTTTAAGCCTGTTTTCCAAGTTGCTCAAACTGTTCATTATTAGCACCTGGCTAACCAAGATGGCTAACTAGTGCAAAAACCGGACGCTCATGTTCAAATAAGATAAATGCCAGACTTGAGGCTTCGAAACAGCAGCCCACAATGCAATGAGTGACATCTATCTTTTATATACAGTCTATGGTATTTTCAGTTTTAAAAATAAGTGCAATCATTCTTCCCATTTATAACACACTGCTTGCTAGTGACAAAGTCACAAAGCAGGCTTATGACATACTACAGCTTAAATTAGATTGTTTGCCATGATCTTCAAGCAAAAAGCTTTTACAGAGACAGGGCGAGGCTGTTCAGGCTGACACCACTCTCGTTAGTAGAAAGGGAAGAATTTGTTGTTATCAAACCAGCTTTAATAGAGACAAAGCTGCAACAGTGTTGCATCAGTCGCTCGATGCAGGACACTGGGGAAATAACTATATTTGCTGTTTCTGCAGGTGTTTGGGCATTATTGATCATGATCGATCAGAACAAATGTGGATTTTCTGCCAAACTAACGCTGCATCCCACTAGGCACTGTGACGATTACTAGAATATTACCAATGACTCACTTGTACCTAAAGTGTCATGGTTTTGCGAATGCTGGGCAGTGAGATGGATCAAAGAAGTCATTCTGTGAATCGTGCTGCTCACACCACTTGCTTGCAGGGAGCGCTTTTGAGCCATCCAAAGCTCAGCAAGACCGTGCAGCAAAGGCAAAATGTTTGGCTTTACCTTGGTTTCTCTTTGGTTTGTGGATAAAGTGATCACCTGGATTGGGGGGAGGGGCCACGTCCTGCCCCTGTCTGGCTAGTAAAGGGTCATACTCCTTGCCGTCATAGTTGGCGTCGAAGAACTTCTTGAACCACTGCACAAATTCAAAGTTGTCCTGGAATTTCCCTTTTACAAGCTTTTCTACAGGAATTATCTGGACAATGAAAACAGGAAATAGTTGAAAAGCTCCACTTGATACACACACGTATAACAGTATGAAAGGTAAAACAATCAATTATCTCAGGTATCATGAATGAAATAAATAATAAAACCATAATAAAGTGATTCTGACTTTGTCGACACTCATCCGTTTAAAAGCTGCCTGAAGAACTTTGAAGTTGTGTATAAATTCATGCTCCAGCTTGGCTTGAAATTTGACCTTCTTCAGAAGAATGCACCCCGGAAACAACATGTCCATGAACTGGCAATACGCCGCTCCTTGAAAACATAAAGACACAACAAATCGATCTCGTTATTTCGGTCAAGAGTTGCCCCAAAATTACCTCAGCAGCTTATTTCAGGGGAAAAAATAACCTCAGGCCTCACCTGAACAGAGCTGTTCAATCTTGGTGTAAGTGAGATGCAAAGAGTCGTTGACCCACGCCAGCATGTCATGTCGGCTGAGGTTGTCAATGGACACAGATGTTGCG
The DNA here is from genome assembly GCF_018398535.1 of Haplochromis burtoni. Taxonomy (NCBI): domain Eukaryota; kingdom Metazoa; phylum Chordata; class Actinopteri; order Cichliformes; family Cichlidae; genus Haplochromis; species Haplochromis burtoni. The sequence goes on from NW_024582446.1 coordinate 11,759, forward strand.
TACACATTCACTGCCATCCCTGAGTCGAAAAGAGAGAAACAACCACTCAGCTACATTTTCCTGTTAGCAAGACTTGAAAACCTTAAATGGAAGTTGAAGGAAGAATATTGGTCAATGATTAATCTCTCTGATTGGTCAGTGCAAGGTATGAGTATAAAAATGTAGGGATTGTCTTTATAGTATAATCTAGGCAAAGTAACCATTCTGCATGCTCCTTAACCAAGCTACCAACTACTGTACATAACATTTACCAAGCTTCTTATATTGGATTTGAAAGACTGAAACAGGAATTATTTAGGCCTTAAATAATGATTATTATTGCAATTAATTACTTGCTAAAAACAATGTGCCTATTTCTCATGCAAACACTGCAAAAAAAAAAAACCTACTATACATGATTATTATACCATTATCTACTACACCACTATGGCTTTTTATCACTAACAATTAACAATCATTATTAATTAGTTTTTAAACTGTGGCTTTCTTCCATGTGTTCCTTTTCCCTCTGCTCTTTTATCTTTCCCCTCACCCCCAACCAGCTACAACTGCTCCTCCCTAATCCTAGTCCTGCCAGAGGCTTCTTCCTGTTAAAAGGGAGTTTTTCCTTCCCACTGTCACCAAGCACTTGCTCATAGAGTATCAACTGATTGTTGGAGTTTTCTCTCTAATATTATAAGGTCTTTAACTTACAGTATCAAAGCACCCGAGGGTTGCTGTGATTTGGCGCTATATAAACAATGTTTATCTCGGTTAAACATAAAGAGATAGCAACACATTCAAGAAGCTGGAATTAGGAAATGTTAAACTGACTTCTGACTCCATTAACTTGTGAATCTACATCACTGCACTACTTTCACTGAATCCTTTTTTTTTTTACTGTACTGACCTGGATTTCTTCGTTGGGCCATATTAATATTAAACCCTATAATCTATACAGGCAGATTCCAAAACTGCACTGCAGTTTCTTCAATTTTTAGGAATTATTTTTTCACCCCCTGTCTGACTGTAAATCCTGGGGCTGGGCCACAGTCTGTTGCAGCTGTAAAGCCCACTGAGAATGGGGATATCAAGCTTTTAGGGAGGAAATTTGACTTTCAGACATAAACTGAGTCCCTAAGAAGCATCTTTATTCTCAGTTCTAATCTAAAAATGTGTTTCAAGCATAATCCTCCCTGATTATACAGAGAAAAAAAATCCGGAGTATTTGTCAGCAGCTTTACACATCTGGCATCTCCAGCCTTCTCTGTGCTCACTTTGCTTGCCTGTTAATGCGGTGTCATGTCCAAATGATCTTGTAACACCTCAGACCTTTCCTGCACCAATATGCATATTAACACGGGCAACGTGGCGACTTTAAAATGATGCTTTTTAAGGTCACACGCCGCTCTGTCTGCACCTGACAGCCAAAGACTAATGAAACCACGTCTGTCAGTTTTTAGTTTGATGCTGAATCGTGCTGTGATTTCTGATGATAACACTTCTATTGTGAATGCACCTTCAGCAACGCATTCTCCCACGGGCCACTGGCTATACTGAAATTGCATGGCTGTAGTGTCTAACCCCACGAGCAACTACTAGCCAGGATGAGGAAAAAATCACAATGTTTCAGCTACATGAGCAGCAAAGGACCACGCAGTGGGCGTACATTTATTAAATAAGGGCACGAAGGGAAGTCTATCTATTCTCCAAAAATCTATCGGGCCTTGGAAAAAGCTCCCATAATGACTGCAGCAAAAAATAAATAAATAAAATCCTGAGCGCAAACCTCTGAAGTCAAGCAAGAGCAAATGGGCGGGGGTCTGACATTTCAACCCGAGCTGAGAACAATAAATGTGCTCGTTTGCTGGGTGCTTTTGGTTAAAAAAAAGCCGCAACGCTGGGTGCTGCTCTCATAGCGGCCCCCTCTACAGGCCTCCCCGAATACCTCAGGACTGTCAGCACACGGGAAATATCCTCGCTGCATGGGAATAAAGCACAGCTCCCCGTTAAACCCCTTTACGCGCAGAAAAAGGAGAGATTTAAGAGGCGGGGTGGGTCGGCAGGGCGTAAATGCGGCGATACTCACTGTATTCAGGAGCGTCTGTGTTGTTATCACGCTGGCAGTATTCCTTATGTCAATGCCCGTTGCTGTCGTCGTTGTCAGACCCTGCGCGGTGCAGTGCTTGGTAACGGGCCGCCCTGTCTGGGGCTGCAACAATTCAGCCTCTACTGCGCGTGCGCCCGACTCCATGCTGTTAAAGGTTCATTATAAATAGGACTTTGGCCTGTTCCAGCTAAGAGACACATGATGTGTCTGGTTGGATCTTAGGCCTGCGAGTGACTAAGGTTTTTGTGGGGTCAGGCTTCACATGTTGCTGTTTTATCTGCTGCTGGATAAGATATGTGAACGAAGGACAAAGTGGAGTGATCATTTTTTACAAAAGAACTGTTTTAGAATTTCTACGGGTTGCTTTAATGTGCAAACTGCTGTTAATACTGCTGGGTCCAGTATTTTAGTTGTGATCTGTATCTATTATATCTACAGTATAAATGGAATTTAGTTTGACAGTTTCCAATCAAGTGGTCAGACCCTTTTTGAAAAAGAAGAAAAAGCACTCTTATACTTTTTTGTCTAATTATATATGCCATCTGTTTTCAGTTTTTTACATTTGCCCTATTAAGTGAAAATTGTTATTGGTGAAATGTGACGAAGGAGCCTAACAAGCCAAAAGAGTTACTAGCAATGGCAAATGTCTGCGAAATATAGAGAAGTATGAAAAATGTAATGTAAAAGCATAAAACTGGATAAAATTGTAATTTTCCTGTGAAAGAATGTGCACTATATCGAGTATAGCCAGGAATCAGACACAGGATTTGATTTCATTGTTGTTTATTTGCACTCACATCATGTGATAGAGAGCTCCAAGGGGCGAAAAAAGGAGATAAAAGGATTCAATGTGACGACACATTGTTCAGCACCAGTGTACGTTAGGTGGGGAAAAGACACAGCATAATGCACTGGAGCAAAATGTGAACTCTGTCCAAAAAGAAACAGTGATGGAGGAGTTTTACTAGAACATGCATGAAGATCTTGTGAACATAACTGATTCTAAAATGAGCTAAATCCTGAATGCATGATCAAAATACAAAAAAAGAGAGAGAATCGGTTGCCGAGACAAATATTCACAAGTAGTAACTACAAAATGAACAGTAAAAATACAGTATTAGAGAACTTGAAAAAGTATCAGTGCTTTTCTGTAGTTGCTAAACAAACATACAAACTTTCAGTGTCATAAGAAGGCATTTGATCCTCTGAAGATTTCAACTTTATGAACACTAAAGTGGATCCCTTCACCGCTTCTATACAGAGCTTAACAAATTTTATCAGACCACCTGTCATAAAAAGAAGAAAACACAAATATTTTATAAATCTGTCAAAAACTTACTAAAAACGAAAATTATATTGTTTGTTAGGCAAGTAAAATATACTTTTTTATACCCAAATTTTGAGCAGGCACAAATTTGGGTCAGAAATTATTCAAGCACAACATTCAACCACTAAAATAAATGTTTCTACTGAGGAATGTAAGTAAATAGCTGTAATTTGGCATCTGAATCAAAAAATGATCATGTGTTTAACTATTTCATCTCTTTTTTTGTAAAAGTACATTTGAAAGTTCAGGAGTTAATTTGGGGCAGCGGTGGTAACTCACACTGTGTGGTGGTCTAATAGGTTTGTTGAGCACTGTATGTGCTTCACAGTGGTGTGCTACATTAGACGTGTCAGTCAGATGACCGATAACACCCTGACCACAGTGAACCAAAGTTGTTAAGTTGTTAAAAGTGCACCAGTGGTACAGGATGATGTGTTCTCAGGTGAGAAAAAGGCCATTTGGGTGAGACTGTTTGCTCTCTGTGGAAATAAATATGATCAGAAAAGATGCTAACATGTTTAGTAACAGTGCTTGTTAAAGTTTTTCTAACTATGCTAACATGCACAGTGCTCACAGCATAGCTTCATTCACATTTGGTGGAGGTGGAACAGAAGTCTATTCTGCTATAAGGCTGTTGAACCTGATGAACCAGTGGGCAAAGACTTCATGTTCTTATTTGTGTAATCATTCCAACATAGTAGCATCAAAAGAACATAACAAATAATGCAATATAAAAAAATTATAACAAAAAACAGTAAGCTTGAATTATGATATTCCTCATCATTTGATCAATAGCAACTCTTCCTTTCACAACTGACATTTTTTAATGTCACGTCGACATCCTCGTAAGAATTTGTCACATTTCATCATCGTGGCTCTGAGTAAAAAGACATTTTGTGACACTTGTGACATGAAATCATGTAAAAAGGCATCTAAATAGTACATGATACAAGTGCAAAATCGTATTTTACAGTGAGGTAACACAATCGCATCATAAAAACCTTGACTCACCTTCATATTTCTAAAACTGTTAATAAGACTCAACATTTTCCCCTACCAGAATCCAATAACCAAAGTAACTCAACTGCAACTCAATTTATATCTGCTGCTTATATTTGGTTAACATTTCACTGGAATTTGGTAGCAATAACCACTTAGCAAACATTTTTCCCTGGCCGTATTGCAGTATAATTACAGCCACGTCATACAATTTTACAATTCTAAATAACAGCACTGAGTTCAAAATGAAAACATGACTCCGTTACTCCACACATGTTCTAAAGTAAAACAAGTCTTCTTGCTTGGCCATACATTTTCCTCGAATATCATTCTTCTGCTTTACGTAGCAGCATTCTGACTGGTTACCAGATCCCGCTGGATCTTCCACCAGGAGGAGCAAGGATCCTCGCTGAGGATCTCTTTGGAATGTTGTCATCGATTTGAGCACCTGGAGCAACAGGGGACAAGATCACGTTGGATTAGGCAACGAAAAACAAACAACTGCTATTGCCTTGAAGAACTTACTTGAAGCTCAGTCATACTTTGCAGTAGTACAGTAAAGGCTTCTCTAAAGAGCTTATGTTAAGTTCTTGGGAGATTTAGGAAATGGAGCATAACTAAAAGGATGGAAGTGTTTGTTTGCTTTCCATTTAATCAAAGCATTTATGGTTTTGATAAAACTATTGGTAAGTAATTTGATGTAAGGTACAAATACAAGGATTCCTTCAGCATAAATGTTCACTATAACTACACTCCAATTATTATCTTCCCAGGTGAAGTGACTTCCCAGGCATAAAGCAACACTTGTTGCACAGTTAGAATCATTATTGGAGTTTTAACCTTTTCAGACGTGTTCTTCAGCATGCACCCTGGAAGCAGGTGAGATTCTGTCACAAACCTTTACTCTCTTTCTACTGAGACTTTTTGCTGCCTGTCATTCGTCATTTCTACCTCAGCAGCTTGCCAGTAAGTACTGCTCTGATTATGCAGGCCTAAACAAACAAGTTTGATCCCAAACATGGGACAACTATAGTCTTCAGCTGACTTAAAGTGCTGTTATTCAAAGTTACTTTGACTATAGCGCCCTCATCAGGCCAGTCATTAGACATTTTATAAAACCAGCAGCAGCGCCACCAAATCACAAGCTACCAGTGTCCCGTAGCTTCCATTAACATGGAAATTCCTCCTTTTGTGTATCTATAACATAATTATAAAATTCACAATGCCATGTGTAGGAATCAGCTGGTCCTCACCAGACAGGCTGAAGCTGGACTCATGGAGGTCCCTCATGCCCCCATGCCGGGTGCAGGGGCGTGTTGGAGTGTCCAGATCTGAAGAGCCGATGTCTCTTTTTCCAGAATTTGCCACGGCAACAACTTCACCTGTGTAGGGTTCCCGCTCCACAGCTTTCACCGCCTGGCACTGGCAGAAACATATAGCAATAAGTATTCCTTAAAAACAATACTTTCAACAAACTACGCTGCAGGCTTCCTGTAAAAATGTAGAGAACATAAGTTGAAGTAGCACATATTTATTGACATTCTAAATTAATCTCATTACAGTCTTCAAATCCTCTAATCTTGTCTGACATTTCCCCTTTTCAGAATCTAACGAAGTTCACACACCCTGATCCAAGAATTCTTATCAATTATTGAGATTATTTTTTTTTTTTTTTTAAGGAAAAAATATGAAGATGATAGGATCAGCAAACTCTCCTTGCTGTCCCCTAGCAGGGGCTTTATGTTCCACCAGGGGGCACTGAAAGCAATGCCTGTTTTAGCAACTGAGTATATTTCTCAACCCCACTGCAAAATTTCTTAAATGCTAACTACACCTCCAGAATCAAGATTAATCAGTGGGAAACACTGAGCTTTGTAGTGGAAGCTCCAACAATCTCTAACATTTTCCCTCTCACAGAACATCCCAATTGATTAAGAGCTATTTGGCCAACTCTGGTTAAATATACAAATTCGTTTTGGATTTTCTAGCTTTCCATCTTTTGTAGTTCCACTATGGAGGATGAGACATAAAATCACAATAAACTACAATTATACATATAACTAAGGAGAAATATAGTGTGAAAAATACATGTTTCTAAATTATGATATAATTAACTTAAATTAGTGCAGCTCTGGTTTATTTTTAACCAACCTTCAACCTTTTCTATGATATTTGCCTTTTTAGTACTGCTTTGTCAATTATCCTATTTTTTTTTTATATAACAAATGGGAAGTTCAATCATTACAGTAGGGAGTGCGGCACCAGTGATAGAGAAAAATACATGAAACAACTGTGCCGTATCATCCTATTATAAAATTTAAGTTTATAAACCAATGCTTTGTAAGTGTATTTCAGGTCAGGCTGATACCTTTTCTCTCTGAACCATCTTCTTGTAGAGATAATCCGGGAAAGTCCTCAGTGGGCAAAACTTTCCGGAGCCCTCGGCGCACGTGAACATGCCATTTTCGTAGACCAGACGTCCACGGCTGATGGTGACAATCGGTACACCGTGGCAGCGCAGACCTTCATACGGGTTAATATCACCTCCCTGCACCTGGTTTTCCACAGAAATGACCCTGTAGGCAGAGATTGAAAGACAGAAGTGACCCAGTTTAGCAAAGCAAACGCTGGATCAGCCTTACAGCTTTGATATAAAAGCTGCACTGAGACAAGCTGGTCGATAAATGGATGGATTGAGTTTCATACTTGGATCCCTCTGGGTCCCAGACCACCACATCAGCATCTGCTCCTGGGATGATCCTGCCTTTTCTCGGGTAGAGGTTGTAGATCTTGGCTGCATTTGAGCTTGTGACTGCTACAAAGCGATTCTCATCCATTTTACCTCCAATCTGAAAATGAGAACACGCACACACATTTGAATCCATTTCTAATACTAGGGATAAACACAAAACACAAACTGCTACTAAATCATTTGACCCAGTAAAAGGAGACCAAGATGTTTTTGTGTCTCTTCTGCCCATTTTGTCTGTTTGTTCATAACCACCAAAACAGATGTCCTATTTGTGAAAGTTCTCTGACAGCCACACAGGAACAAAAGAGCCACACATACCACCCCTTTCTCCCAGATGACGCTCATACGGTCCTGAATGCCAGGAAGCCCATGAGGGATCTTTGTGAAATCATCCTTGCCCATGGCTTTCTGTTTGACGGTGAATGGACGATGGTCAGACCCCACAACATTTAGAGTGTCGCTGAAGCAGGACAAAGGAAGTCACATTTATTATTAATTATTTAATCAGTGGAAGAAACAAGAAACATTCATATTAAATTAAACTTAACGACAGATGTTATAGTATTTTTTTTCTCACTTTCCAAGCAGGCTCATTAGAAAATTTGGAGTATTGGGGTCCAGGCGGAGAGGAGGCACAGTCACATGGGCAGCTGCATGAGACCAGTCCTGATGATAGTACTGCATACCGTTCAGGACAGTGTGGGCAGTTGTTGTTTCTCCGTGGACCACCTTACCTGTGGTCAGACATTTCAATAAGGACATATATTAGCTAGAATAATAGTGCAAGGAGCTTAAAAGACAAGCAAACGCTGATTTTCAGTTGACTTTAGGATCATCAAAGCAGACATTTAAGTAACAGTAGACCAAATCTCATCAAAGAAATACATTCCCTTAATGCACATCACTTGCTTCAAAGATAGTAACACTAAATATAAAAGATAAAGAGCCTCACCTTGCATCTTGGCTGTAGCCACTACATCTCCAGCAGACATACTGGAGACATTCACAAGATAAACTGGGCAGTGGGCCTAACAGAAAACAAAAAGGTTATATAGTTAGGTCCACAAGTGCTTGTACAGACTTTTTAATACAAAAGCAGCATTAACTGTTGAAGAAGTACAGTTATTTTTATTCATAGATCCTTATTTTCAAAGTCTCAAAAGTACAGTAATTGGACAAACTACATGGATGAAAATAATTTCTACATACTTTTCGCTTACATCGTTCTAGTACAAGTTAATTTAGAGTTTTATCTGCTAAATCTGTGTTTTTTAGAGCTATACAGGCTCTTTGAGATGTTTTATGGCAAAGTCTAATCTGACCTTCCTGTTCCTGGGTGTAAGCAGTGGTTTGCACCCTGTTTTAAAGCTTCGGTGTATTTATATTCATAAAGGCGTCTCTTGATTGCAGACTTTGGCAACGATACGCCTACCTCCTCCAGAGTGTTGTTGACTTGGCTAGATGTTTTGAAGGGTTGTTGTTTTTTTAACCAAGAAAAGAACAGTGCAATCATCCACTTTAGCTGTCTTTTGTGGTGTTTCAGGCTTTTAGGTGTTCCTGAGCTGGCCCGCGCATTCATTATTTCCAAGAAAGTGTCAGATTGTTGATTTGACCACTTCCAGAGTTTTGCTGTCTCGCTGATTCAATTCAAATTCAATTCAATTCAATTCATTTCAGTTTTATTTACCAAATGATAATAACTGTAGTCTTAAGGTGTTTTAGATTATAGGGTAAAATCCCTACTTAAACTGTTTGTCAGTCAGCCATCCAGTTAGATTTCAGCCTCTGAAAATGGGGCACCGTGTATGAAAATGGTTGCTAAACAACTAATGTAATAGTTTTGTTAGAGCCCTTAAATTAAAGCCTAAAGTCTGCCCTTTAATTTAATCACATCCTGATTGTTGGTTTAAAATCAACTGTGGTTGTGCACAAAGGCAATCTTTGTCCAACAAAAACAGCTCTGTGCAGATTAATCATTGGAGTTAAATTGCAGTGTTAGCAGTGCTAAGATTGGTGATTAAAATGTTTTATGTTTAACATCCCTAGAGTTTATAATGACCTTATTTTGATTTCTATACTGCATTTTTTCTGACATCCTACTCACCCTGTTGGCGATGGTAATCGCCCTGTGGGTTGCTTCTGCTTCCAACTGCAAGGAAATCACAGTAAATCAAAGCAAGGAATTTATTCAATCATAGAAAAAATATCTCATATCCTTGACCAGAGTTTGGATATCATTAAGAGTTATAATTATAAATGTTTATACCTCTTCAGGCCTGCTGATTTCAATACCTTCTGGGCCACTAATGCCAAGATCCAATGCCTCCTTGGCACCCTGACAAAAAAAGTAATAATGTTTTTTTTTAAATATATAGAAAATGTAATTAAATAACTTTAACAATATTTTCATTTGCGTACACACACTGTAATTCCCAGTAAATCCCTTACCTCTGACACAAGTTCCCCATTCTCAGCGTGGACCCTCGCTATGGCTCCAATGTCCTTACAGTGCTGCAGGACCTGGAAGAGTTCACTGTCCCGCAGCATGAACATGTCCTTATACGCCATGAACATCTGAAAGGAGTTCACTCCTTTGTCTCTTACCAGCTTCTCCATCTCAGCTCGAACCTGTACAAGGGGAACAATGACACAAGCTCAAATGTGGCCTCAATCTCCAAAATATCCTTATCCAGAAAAAAAAGGTTAAACTGAAGTAGTTAATTTGAGTGTTTAATGCCGTTATTTGAGTTACAGTATTTATTCTTGTAAGTAGGTGGGATCAAAGTGGATTTCTTATTTTTACAAAAAAAGTTTGGTATTTTTGAAATAAATAGTTTGTTCCAGTATTGTTTTTAACAACTATGAAGTCATAAAACAAATATGGGTCATTTCTTACTTGTTAATTTAAGTCAGTTATGAAATCCAGCCTGATATAAGGAGAATGCAAAAATAGTTATTTTAAAGAGGATCTGTTATGCTTTTCCTTATTACTGTCAAATATAATACCAAGGATATAATAAATAATGACACAGTGTAATGTCTAATATATTGTAGATTACAGTTACCTCATTTTAATGCCTGCTAAGGGCCTGATTTTGTTTTTATGGGGTTTTCTTTGCAAGCTCCTTTGACTTTTATGGGGTTTGTTTTGTTTTTTTGTGTTGATGTGTAAAACCTTAGAATTGGCAAATGATGCTCTTTCTTTTACCTTGACTGTCCTGTAGTGGTGGAGGCTCATATTAAACATGGCTAAAGATTCAAAGAATGAGGTCAGCATTATCATCTCAGGCACACAGCTAGCTATGAGCACAACAGCCCCACCCACTGGTTGTAAAGGGGCAACCAGATCAAAAGAAGTCGTCTTAAAGGGTGGGGTAAGGGAGCGAAAACAGCTCGTTTCTGACAAAAGATGAACTCAGATGTTCATGAGCAAGCAAAATATGAATAAGGATTAATCTGAGCTGTAAATTCAAAGCTATCATAGCAGAACACTAGATTTAAAATAAGAAGCTGGAAATTAGCATAACAGGTCCTCTTTAAAAATAACAAGTCTCTTGCATATATTTGTACTTTGACATATTAGCAGCTAAAGATCATCAAGTTCATTATTACAAAGTTAGTCAAATTTAACAAGGATTTTAAAACATATTCCAGGTATTTCGAATAGATTCTGGTACTTTGTGAGAAAGGAAATGTGAAAAGTGCTGCTAACTGTTCCTAATATTGCATTTGGGGGGGGGGGCTTAGAAACCCATTGCAATACTTTATACACACTGGTCATTTATAATAATTTAAGTCACAAAGTTGAGTTTTTACTTTAGAAGAAGTGTTCGTGGAGGCGAAACGTATTACAATGACATAGAGCGACAGTGTTCCAGTACCTTGGGTCCCCACCAAGTAACTCCAATGTGCAGAGCGTAATCACAGCAGGCCTTGGAGTCGGCTGAGTTGCGGCACTTCTCGTAGGCTTCCAGCAAAGATTCGTTCCTCTCAGGGAGAACATGTCCGATCACCATGGTGGTGCCACCAGCCAAAGCAGCCTGGAAAAACAACAAAAGTAGCTCTGAAGTCACTTATAATGTCTAATTTAATTCTGTCAAATAAGTTGCAAAAAACATGTGGTGTATTTCCTGCTCTGCCATTCTTTCATTTGCTATAATAGTTGATTTTTTTCACTGAGATGTTTCAGTTTAAAAGCTGTTATTCAGTTTGTTTAGAATCGTCAGCTGCAATTTAAGACTTGAATAATTTGAGACTATATGACGCGACCTTAAATTAAATCCTTAAACTTAATCATTTGCTTCTTTAAAAATGATTAAATAGCACAAAATGGATTGATTTATGAAGCAATCCATTTTGTGCTATTTTGTGCTAGAATTTATGAACTACTAAAACAACTTTAACCTACTAATCAGCACAGCCCCGAGTCCAAGCATAAAAGTGATAGCTTCAATTACCATTAATGCTAATGGTTATCTTTACATTCTTGCTGATGGAAATATAAATCCTTCAGCAGTTAAAGCACAGGATTGAGTGCTCCTTACAGTGTAATCATGTTTTTTTTAAAAACCTACCAACTATATCATTTCTTTACAGCATCAGCACTTCTTACTTTTTAACCTCCTACGAGCAGATTTAGATGTTTCAGACACAAGTTAAGGAAAATCTTAATAACCCAAACAAGTGTTTTGTGTATAAGCGCATGCTTCACTGAGCATCTGTCAGCTGACCCTAGAAACTCGAGTGGCGTGCACGGAGTACGGGTGTTAGGGGGGCGTGGGTCTGGGAACCATTGTCTCCAAGCACAATAGCGTGAGTGAAAAGGCTTTGCGGCAATCTTTGCAGCAGCACCCCGGTATCCATGGAAACAGATACTGATCTGCATTTTTCTCTGGACTTATACTGGAGCAGGCAGGGAGGGGCCAGGAGAGAGACAGAGAAGAGGAATGACTGGCGGAGATGGAAAGCAGCAAAGAATTGTGTCTGTCACCAGCATCTACCGGCCTGTTCGCTCCCAGCATCCGTCACCTCTTAGAAAGCTGAAAGTACTACAGGGTGATGAGTCATCACAGTGCCCTGAAGCAGAGTGGGGTATCCCGGTTGTATCAGCCTCCAACATTCACCCTTGCCAAGAGCAAAATTGCCAAAACACCTTTGTCTAATTTTGGAGAAATAAACTCTGGATGCAACCCAGTGACATTTATTTTTATAAATGCTTCTTATATCCTTAGTAGAAGCTATTGTTAATGTTAGTACCGCTGGTTTGTCTGCTTTTTCTGCTTGCAGCTAGATCTTAAAATTAAATGCTTCGTTACTATTTTATGTGCCAGTTTTTGACGTAATTTCTGTGCTCTGCTTATTTGCAAAGTAATAGATATATTACTTCTGGCTCTCTTTAGGGAAGGAGGAGTGACCTATAAATTTGTGTCTGAGGTCTGACTTCTTAGTTCTAACTTTGACAGCAAAAGTATTCCTGCCTAAAATAACCTAAATGTTTGATCTCCAAATATTAAGAAGCATCAAAACAGAATAATGATGCATTACTGACAGTGTGACTAAAATTAACATCAGTAAAAAGCCTTTTTTCAATAATTCAATGGTCTCTGAATCTTAATCTTTCCTGTTGTGACAAAGGTGATAAAACATGAAGATTGCTCTTTTGCTTCTCTAAATTTGGGACAATATGAAAAGACTGTTACCTTGGTACCGCTGTAGAAGTCATCTACTGTGGTGGCATTCATGAAGCTCTCCTCCAGGTGGACACTAGTGTCGATGCCCCCAGGAAGCACCAGTTTCCCTGAGGCATCAATCACTTTAGCCCCACCTGGGATCATCAGCTCTTTCCCCACCTGCTGGACGATGCCGTTCTCGATGTAAACGTCAGCCTCCTGGGTACAGTCATCATTCACCACTTTGCCACCCTTTATCAGGATCCGCACCATCGCTGAGCTGGAAGACATGGCTATTGATCTGCGAGGAAGAGGGAAACATACAGCTGAATACTTTTTGCTTTTTGTAGATACTAAAGGGTGGCAATCTGATTCAAAGCAACCACAGTGTACATCAAAACAGAAGAAAAGTTATAACCACCTGACAAAGGAATCTGCAGTATTTCTATGAAAATAATCTGTTTACAGTACCTCATTTTTACAGTAGAATAAGATGACAAAGGAGAGAGAAGGATCAGTAATGCTGCTCTGGGACCAGTCTGTCACACTGTGACTGACATCAGCTACAAGGCTGAGTAGGCTGTGTCAGTCACTGCCTGAGACCTGACAGCTTAGTGTGCGTCATAATAAATAGAAAGAAGCTGCGTCCAGTTAAGGGTCACAATAGGGCAAGCAAGGGTCAATGGGACTATTATTTTTGAAAGGACCGAAGGAGCATAACACTGCTTACACTCACTGTATTACAAGAATCTACGCTAAACATGTAAAAATATGTTTAGCTTAAACTGAGAATGGTTTCGATTGCCTCTACTCCATTTCCTAAACTGATGGTTGGTACGTACACATTTTCCACTTACATTATCTAAAATCATGTTATCATCTGAAATAGTCACCTCTAGATTTTAACTGCTCACAGGTGTGAATGCTGTGATAAAAATACACACACATGTGAATTGGATGGTGTAGCAAGCCCTCATATTTTAACAGCTAACTCCAGTTTTACATGTTTAAATCAGGTTATTTTTGGATCCACAGTTTTATTCCAGGCAGTATGAAAACTTCCAAAGGTTTTAGGCATTTCTCATGTAAAATTTAATTACTTTATAGTAAGTAACAAATTATTACTCCAAAGACAATTTTATTGAGTAAGGCTGTCCGAGGCCTCTTGGTCCTAAAGGCCCCTCTACTCTTATCTGCTCTGTCCTAAACACGTTTTAACTCATAAAAGTCATAAATAAACACACACAATATTTTCTTTAAATCAGCTGTTGGGTAGCACAGATATAATTACTGTCAGTAATTAACGGCTCATCTGTGACAAAGAAGCAGTCTCTAAGGCCTACACCCTCCCTTCCCTCCACACCACTGTATTAATGGTGTGATGTGGTGTGTGAGTGTGTTTCCATCCTTGCGTGCTTGCGTACATGTGTGCATGCAGGATGCGTGCGTATGAGGGTGCGGCAACTTTACTGCAAGGCATGGACTCCTTACACATCCACATCTGATAGCTGATAATGTGATGGATATCCCATTATTACATGTACATCTATTGATACTCACAGGTGCTTTTTTACCCTCCTAAAGCCTGAGGGGACAGCTACAGGCATAATAAAGTCATTACTATATCAGGAGGCCTATAGCTCAGTTACCAGTACGGAAGTTGTCGGCGGTTAGTTATTATTAAACATAGGAGCTTGAGTTGCATGAAATCACTGCACGATAAATAAGGATACACTAAACCTTTAATATAAAATAAAGGTAATTACAAACTTATAACGCAAGGCTTCTTTCGTGGCTACATTGCTCAAATGCTCTTTATTTGATATTTTTCTTGTTCGTCCATAAAATAAATGTAATAAATCCCTCGTAAAAACCAAACGTGCTTTTAAATTGGCGCCAGCCACAATGATTATTCCAATAAATATGGCAATTTTGCTGATTAGCTGTGAACACAGTGAAATGATGACACTTCCACTTGTGCGACTTGACACAAAGAAACCGGTCTCCATCCGGCATGATCGGCTTCACAGCGTTCATTACCGACCTAGAAAAGCGTCCTCTTAACTCTCAGTCCGCCCTCCTCTCCTCTTCCACAATGAGCACCAGTCTGCTATCTAAGTGGCCTCACATTATCATCACACTGCCCTCATGCACGGTGAACGGATGCAGCTGCACTTGTAGGGTGTGTATAGATCACGGGGAGGATGGGAGAAACACCAGGTAGGGACCAGACGTGTAGCCAAGGGGCATGGAAACAAAGTCTCCGTGCTCCAGGAGAGGATTTGCACCCCAGACACAGTCACTGCAGCATAGCAGACCTAATAATTCTGACGACGTGGACCACATACCTCCTCTATGGGCCTGCTGCTGCTCCACTCGGATCACTGGATACTTTCTCAACACAATTCAACACAATCCGTGGATGGCACTTCCCAAGGAGATATACACACACACCAGATGGATACCTTCCTGGCCGGTCCGGGACCATCAGGGGCAGCATCATCACCGTGAAGTCAGCAATGACATGCAAGCAAGACTTCTTATTGTGACTTTCAAAATAAAACAGTTGTTGAGCCCAATGCAACTTCTAGTAAAGTAATGCGAATATAGAGTAGATTTTCATCATGATTTGTATATAATTGATCAGCTGCTACCTAACATCAAGCTCAAGAAAGAAAGAAAAAAAGAAAGAAAGAAAGGGAGTTTTCTACAACTTATTGATGTTAAAAATGTGTTAGAATATATTTTAGAGCAGCTCATGTTTTATAGCTTTATATCAAATGTTATCAAATAAATAAATAAAAACATTGTATCTAGTAATTTTTAGATACATATGATGGAAGACAATAATTTGAGGTAATTCTTTCTTTATTATTTTTCAATAACAATATTTGTTTATTTTATTTATTTATTTTTGTCACTGATTCACAAAAAACTCTTGAGTTATAAATAACCAATAACTGCACTAATATTGTCTTTGCATAAAATAACTCAATGAAAATTACCTAAATTATACGATCAGTGTAATTTATATCAGCACCGATATCGAAACGCTATAACTAACTATGATGGTATAGCTACTATATTTTATTTTGTAGGAAAATCAGCACACTTCCGGTGTTTCTGTGATTAACTTGACGCAGCTCGCAGCATCCAGGCCGTGCGACTGTGTGACGCTCCAATCAGCAGCGTTCAGTGAAGGCTTGGTTGCCCAAGCACCCAATTAATTTGGACTTAGGGCGTGTTCACTCTGAGGAGGCCGTACCACTACCAGTTCAAGAGGGTGATTATGAAGACAGCAGTACAGCAAGGCTGATTGAAGTACCCTTAGGATTCATTGTTAGTACTAATGTAACGGATTTAAAGGATTATGTATCTTTATGAGGTTCACCTTGAGGTATAAGTAGCTCGTTTACTTTTTGTGCGTTATCTTTCAACGACTTCAGCTTCATCTGCCACAGCTATAAATGAGGTAAAGGGGGGGAAAGAAGAAGACATTCTATTGCAAGCAAGAATATGGTACTAGCAGAAAGTGTAACTGCAGGCGACTCATCAGCTCTGATTGGTGGCTGAATTAGAAGCTGGAGAATGGCAACATGTTCAGGTTTAATGTGATCAAAGGGGAGCTGCAGGCTGTCACCTGTATTTAAAGCAGTGAGTCATAGTGAACTCAGGTGCCAAGACACTGAGAGATCCTCTGCTGGAGGAGCATGGAAACTGGAGCTGAATATCAATGTTCACGGGCTCCTGACAGTCACAAGCTTATAATTGCCTAATTATGCAACATTATAATTATACTATGATTTATACTTTTATCATTTTATTCAGTATAATTAAGATATAGTAGGCTATATCTTAATTACAGACTAAGTTACAAATGAACAAATACTGAAAATCATAACATTAATTCACTAATGCAGAACCATTCTTAGTAATATTTGCAGCAAATATGATTTGAAAATATAATAGGAATCACCTCATATACAAGGAGTTCCCACTAAATCAAAAG
>NW_024582446.1:28838-90856 GCF_018398535.1 Haplochromis burtoni
AAAAAAAAAGGTGATGGTACATATTTCTCTAACACTTAATTTGGTTCTGGCGTGATTCTGATGCTGAACATCTGAAATATATTTTCTTAGTGTAACGTCAAAAGATACATTTTACAAGATATCAATAAATTTAAAAAAAGAAGAAAGACCCATGGTGAATTTTTTTTTTGCACAAAAACAATACATTTATTCAAGTGTTCTCCAGCACAAGTACATACGAAGCCTTTATCTTCTCTTTGAACACTAAACAAAGGTATGGGGCAGAGAATGACTGCTACATCTGCTGTATGAACTGGTCTTGAGGAAAACCATACAGGCCATAAAACAGTTATGACAGAAAGAAAGTCACACAGAGCGTTAACAGTATCACTGAAGTATTGACCTGCTTTGACCAGTAAAATGAAATGCTGTTTCTGATTTTTTTTCTTCTTTTTTTTAAAAACAAAGAAACAAGTAAGCGTCAGTTCAAAACAACATTTGGAAAACAGACATGGAGAATATTGTGGCATGGAATGTAGGATTAAGAAGCAATGCGCATTAAGCATACATTATGCTACAGTAAAAGTTATTACCATTTTTTTTCTCACACAATTTTCCCACAGATAAGCACCGACTACAGCAATCTCTAGTCTAAAACAATATAGCAAACCTTTCATTATTTGTTATCCTTATTTTTTCAAGTACAAAGTTAAAATGCCTTTGTTAATATATTTATATGAGTGAAATAATAGTTATTTTTCATTACTACAAGGAACTTAAAACAGTCATTGTCAAGACATGTTTATTTGTCTTCCAATCAAATACATTTTTCTTGATTAGGTAAAATGTTTAGCACCATCGGAAACGCCTACAATCCCTCTTTTTAAAGTCTTACAAAAAGAAACAGAAGTTTAAAAAAAAAACACCACCGTGTAGGGCTGTGCAGTGAAGTTTAGACCGTCAATCTTAAAGCTGTCTTTAGGCCAATGTTACGATCACAAAACATCCGATCTGGATTCACTTGAAACAAACAAATAAAAAAACAAAAAAACAAAAAAAGCGGAGTTGGAATCTCTCTACATCTAATGCTTGAAGCTTTGAATGAAATTTGTCAATGATTTTTATTTTCGACCTAAGATTTTCTTTCTATTTGATGATATATATTAGCAAAGAATTATATTTGTACATCTCATTTGTAATTAAAAAAAGAAAAGAAAAAAAATTGAAAACAGCAACCAGAAAACTCTATGTACAGAATGTACAACCATGAATATGACGTTAGGTATTAAAGGTGGAGAGGGGGATAACATCTGATAAAATACAAAGCACGAGAGCTCATATTGAGCCACCATGCATTGACAAAAAGGATGGCAATAAGGTCACTTAAGAAATTAATTACATTAAGAAATTAAATTTCAAATCTTAAATATGATTTAGAGAAGCGATAGCGTCTGCTCTTACTCTTTACTCTTTGAGTGCTGACATCCGTGTCAAACACTGTGTCAGGCTTTTGTTTTGACAAACTGCAGCCTAAATCCTCTGTGTTTAGCTTAAGGATTACAATCAAGAGAATTTAGTTTGCGCGTGTAATCCATAATTTGGATCGGCGCTTACAAATTGCCAACGTGACGACTACAATTTATCGAGCAAATGGCAGCGGCCCTACTGTCCTTCACAGGGGACAAAATATTTTACAAAGCAGGAAACACAGCTTTTTGACGCTGCCTTACATTTTTACAATCTTAATAGCAACAGACATTCCTTGAATTTACGTGGCAACATACTGTATCGCTGCTTCGAAACAGAGAACAATATGGATGATGGAAGGTGAGAAAAGGAGTTGGAGGTTACAAATGACAATCCATCTACTGTACACCGAGTCAAATAACATGGTTTCACATATAAAAAAAAATCCATTCTTTCACTTCTATTGGCACAGCCCTACTGTATACAAAAAATATTACACGAGGATTGATCAGTTCACATCATTAAACTAAACGAAAAATAAACCAATTCACAAGAAAAAAAAAAGTTTTTAAAAGAAAAAGAAAGTGTACGTATAAAAGTGCTTGATAATGTTGATAAAACAGCACAAAATTGCTATAAAAAGGTAGAAGAACTCTGTGAAGCGGCACCATATTGTTGAGTATTTGCACCTGACAGTTATTCAGTTTAGAGAGGTGGAAGCCGAGGAGGAGAGTTACCCGGCCTGGTCGCTCTCCCTCCTTTACAGCGACCACGCTTACTAACAGTTGTACAGTAACGTCATTGTTCATGATGAAACTAGAAAAAAGTAGCTCATCACAGACTTTGATCTTAAGTTTTTTCTTTTGAATGACAGAAAACATCATCTCCCATGTGGCTAGCTTCACTTTCTGTTTGTGCAGATTCAGACAGTGAGCCTGAGTGTAGCAAGGCTGAGATTAGAAGAGCACCAGTACAAACTTGTGTAATAGCTGTAAAAACGCAGAAAAGAGTATAAGCTCTATTTTGCAGTCAAACGTCGGTCAACCGAACGGCATACAACATTATTTTATTTTTTTTTTCGTTAAATGTAAAAACGTCAAACAAAAGTTCATCCAGCAACAGGTTAAAACGCTCCGTATTGTCTAAAAATGCATTGCCACATGGGCTATGATGTTTCATATCATCTTGGAGCACCATGGTATTGTAACCATATTACAGTAGTACCTTTATTACCTTCAGTTGTGTATAGAAACTGTAAACAAAGAGGTATATGTGATCTGGTGTTTTGGATTCTCAGAGACACAGCTCTCTTGACACTGAAGGAAACATCCCTGTGAGGCTCAGTAGCTGGAAGCATGGCTGCACTGCAGGTGGGAGTCTCGCAGTACGCTCACACAGCAGAAGCATTTCACATATCTTGAAAAAAAATATCCTACTTCCTGTCTTTCTGATGTTTCCCAATGTATTCCTATCCCTCTCTCTTACAAGACGTATTTAGCACTCTTCTGTCTTCGTGTCTTGAGAAGAAAGCATAGTCTCAAGTATAGCTTGCACAAACAAATAAACAATACTTGATAACACTGCAGCGGCCCTACTGTAAAATGATATATAAAATTAAATAGAATAAGAATTGCAATTCAAATACAAGAAATAATGTGAAATCTATGTTTCGCTTACAAATTATACCAGAGTATAATTTGAGGATCAAGGCTCTTGTTTCTAGTCACAACATACAGTTGTGGTTCCTAAATTATGAGGTGCCGTAAGGGACATTATTACTGAAATGCTCTCACACACACGACTAAAATTTTATCTCTCACACACACTACTGAAACGCTCTAACAAACGCTACTGAAATGTACTCGCACACGCTACTGAAATGCAGTCACACACACTACTTAAAACCAAGGCGTTTCAGCTGGATAGGGCAGTGTTGCCAAATCCTTAGTAAGGAAAGTCGCTATTAGCTGTCCTAAAAGTCGCTAGAAGTTGCTAAATATGGTCATCGCCTAATTTGCATAATTGGTCATGCTTATGTAATTGTAACCTATGTTGTAGGAGAGAGAAATAACATCGTGGAAGAGACATAAAGTGGGTAAAAAAACCACCCTAAATGGATTAGGAATATATTTAGAACTACAAATTAAATTCTTTGAGTAATTATTGTTTTTTTTAATGTCACAATTCTAACCCTCCTCCTTTATCCGGGCTTGGTACCGGCAAAAGTGACCCAAAAAAGGCACTCTGGCGGAGTTACACACACACACACTGTGTGTGTTTAAGTAGTTTTAAACCTTGTGATTTACAAAAAGTAAAAGAAGAACTGACTGCGTTAAAGTCAGGGTGGGAGCAGCGGCTTTGCTCATGCGTGATTCATTTGCAGTTTGGATGGGTAGGGATCAGCATCTCCTGCTCTGACAGCAGCTGGGGGCGACTGCTGCCTGTGAGCGCTTTGGCATGGGCGAAGTGCCCACGGCAGCACCCGCTGCTTGTTGGGAGTAAGACAGATATGTGCTTTCACATCAAAAAGTGGTCATAGGTCTTCCTAATAACAAAAGCAAAAGTCGCCAGATTTGTCGCTAGTCGTTTTTTAGAGAAAAAAAGTCGCTAAGGGGGTCTGAAAACTCACTAAATATAGCGACAAAGTTGCTAAGTTGGCAACACTAAAACACCTTCCTGTTCAGCTGAAATGCCTTGGTGTTCAGTAGTGTGTCTGAGAGCGTTTCAGTAATAATGCCCCTTACGGCACTTCATACTAAATGGTTCTGAGCTAATTTTCTGACTGCTCAGTCACAGGCAAAGTACTCTTTGAGTGGTGCAAACAGGTGGCGGATAACTGGGACGCTCCATGATCTGCCCAGCAGCCTCTGCCTCGCCAGTCGGCTCATGTTGGATACGTCTGTATAGTGGACTGGAAAACCAAAGACCCTGATGTGAGCAACCATCCACACCACACGTGCAACCAGCGAGCAGACAGGGGAAGACAAAGGAAGAAAACCTTGAAATTCTGACCTCTGAAAAAAGCCTACACAGTAGTTGAAATCATTATGTTTACATACCTCTCCATCTCAGTGCACCACAGTATGTCTTCCTTCTCATTCATGTAGACTGGGAAGTGCTGGTCCTTGCCCTGCTTGATGGAATTAGACCTGGTAGTGATAGTCCTCACCTTGCCAAACTGGAGGACAATTTAAAAAAAAAATTAGTTTATGCCATTTTTATGTCCTTGCTGAGTAACAAACTTACAAAACCTGAGATACCTTTTCTAAAATGTTGAGGTTATCGTGATCAGATAATTTGGTAAATATGAGGTTCCCGTATGAAGACCTGTCCCAGGATCTTGGTCCCAGAGTTTTGAGTCTTCAGCTTTGTATTTTTGATCTTTATTTCATGATTCTGTATTGGTTTTAGTCCTCTGTTATGAGTTTTTCGTGTTCTGGTTTCTTGGTTTTAGGCTGGTTTAAGAATCCCTGGTTATTCCCGCCTCTCGTTTCCTTTTCTGGCCCAGTATTGTATCCATGTTTGTTTACCGCCCTCATGGTTGTGTCTTCTTTCGTTAAAGTTTTGTTTCCTAGTTTTTTGGACATGGAGTACTTTGTTCTTTGTTGAAGTTTAAGTGCTGCAATAAAGTTGTCTTTTAGTTTAAACTTCATGTCATGTCAAAGCTGATTTTTTTGTTAGATAAATTCAATTTGAAACTATTACATCTAGCTGCCACATGGAGCCACCAGTGTGCAGAGTTTTACACTCCTGAATCAAATGAACTGTATTACGAAATCCGAACATGTCACAGTGGAAATTTGCATTTATCTTTTATATTGGTCTTATTCTGATTCTAGTGTGTATTTGTGAGTGTAGTTTTTATTTGCATGATTTTATTCTGGTTGTATTGCATGTTTTTTCTGTATACTTTATACTTTATTAATCTTCTGTAAGAAAATTACTCTCTGCATTTAACCCATTCACTCAGTGAAGCAGTGGGCAGCCAATCCAGCGCCCGGGGAGCAGTGTGTAGGGACGGTACCTTGCTCAGGGGTAACTCGGGGTAGCCGTTCGGTGGATTTGAACCCCGACCTTCCAATCATGTTTTAATCCACTGTGGACTGGCTGGGCATGGGACAAATTAGCTGATAGCGGTCACCTCCTGAGGCATGGGTGTGTCCAAAGGCGGCCTATCAGCTGTTTAAAGGACCAATTAAAAGGAAGCTAGCTGAGCACTGGAAGGAGAGAGGCCCCAGATATGGAGAGGAATGCATGAAGGCCAACTGATAAAGAGGGACCCGCTGCCTGATCATAGGGGTGCGACACCTCATCTGGAGACAGTCTGGTCAGCGTGACGTGGCGACCCAGTCCCAACAGCAGGAATGGCGACAGTAGGAGACAACGTGTGGGATTGACAGCAGGGCAGAGGTATACCTCTGGCTGCATTTGTGAGTAGTGTCTCCACCGTTGTGCAGCCGTGTTGGGAGACGGTCGCCATGGCTATAAGCCAGGCCAGCTTCCGGGACGATGGTTCTGGCCCCTGTTTGTTTACTTACAGGGCGATGATGCAAGGGGAGCCGTGGTGGCATCGAGCAACGGACTCCAGTGCAGAATTCGAGCTGGGCAGGGATGTGATGGGACGAGAGAGGGATAGAAGGCTTCTCCTCGTCTTCCTGGGACGAGGCTGGTATGGACCCCGCTCTGGAAGAGGGATTTCTGCCCTGCTTGTGAACACCTAACAAACATTCGTCCTTGGCTGTGGGACAGTTACATTGTGTGACGGGGTGGGATTTTAGAGCGCATAGAACATTGCGTTTAATAAGGTTTTTTTGATATTGGGTTTGTTTTTTCCTGGGAATTTTAGTACCTCTACAACATTTTATTGCTTATGGCTTTTAGAATTGTTTGTCATTCTTGCTCCCTGGCCTGGAATAAACCCTTTCTGATCAGACCTGCTTCATCTTTGTGCCCTGGGTTTCTGACTCGCTTGCTCCCCCCTTGTATGTAAAGAACCATCCTCTAGTATGACATTCTGCCACACCAGCTTTAGTGTCTACAAACACACACCATCAACTCTGATATTCTACTGTATTTAAATTGAATGAATCAGATTAACCAGAGAGATTACAGCTGCCAGACTGAGTTTTTGTGTGCACCGGTGAGCGAACATGATGTGTATTGAAAGACAAGCTGCAAGTACCTTGGCTGTTCTGCCATGTTCTAAACAGTCCTGGAGTTCCAGCCTATCAGTGCACATGGCAGTCAAAGGCCTGAAAGAAAGAATGAACAATTTACACTTTAACACGTTATTTAAATCTAACATGCATTTCATTTTTTTCCTGTTCCCTATATACACTTACAATAGTGGATGCTCACATTAAACTTGGACTAAGTTTCAAACAATTACATAACAGGTCAGGGTATGGTGACACGGTTGTCAGCACCGTCACCTCAAAGCAAGAAGGATGTGGGTTTGAGTTCACCAGCTGGGCGCCACGGACCTTTCTAGATGGACACGGGCTGTGGGAGGAACTGGTGATTCTAAATTGTTAATAGGTGTGAATGGTTGTCCGTGTCTCCGTGTTAGGATGGATGGAATGAGTGCAGGTACAAATAACCCTGGTGAGTTCAAATCTTTGTGGACAAAACATAACACTCAAAAACAGTCAATTTGCTCATTACTAGGTGTGCAATAAAGCTCATGCTACATTCCTCTGATTACTCTACCTTTTTCTAAGCCCTCCCCTACAACCTTGCATTTAATGCCACATTGCTACGAACTCTGAGTAACTGTCTTGAGCAAAGTCTACAGAAATGCAGACTTGTGAAACTATGGATAATGTCTAGCAGAGAGCTCTTCATGCATTTCATAATGTCACAGTGGGATAGCCTAAGTCTCTGAGTCTGTAAATGTAGACATTGGGATTGAGCCAAGGGAGGAACTGGGGCCCAGAAAAAGATAACAAATTATTATTTGAACTGTGAATCATGCAAAGCTACACTAATAGAGTCCAAGAATAAAAATATGGAGCTGGAGGTAGTAAAAGGTCCCATTTACAAATGTGAAAGTAGGGCATAATAGACTGAATTGGATCTGCTATACTACAAGTCTCTACTTCATCGGCCTTTATCTGCAATTTTAAACAAGAAAAAAAAATCTCTGCCGGAAGTATGAAATTACTTCTAATCTAGCCACTGAAATCAGTTTCAGTCCATGCCATAATGGCACTTCATTTTGATTCAATGATTTTGGAGATAATCTAATCTAATTTGCTGTTCCATGCTTTGAATGCAGTATTAAGAAAACAGAAGATAATCTGCCAGGACAAGAATAGTTAAAAAAAAAAAAAAAAAAAAAAAAAGAAGCCAAATCAATTGGGTATGTATGACTCACTATCACTACCTTATCTATAGTCATAGTAAAAAAGACAGTATGATCCTTAAAATTCTGTTTTCCCATAAATAAACTAAAAATATAAATAATCTGGTCTTTAGCAGGTCTTAAAATATGATACATAAAACCTCAAAGGGCCTACAAAACATGACGTACCACACTGTGTGACTATCTATTTAACAATCAAAAATCAGAAGCAGTGCGTGAGAAACTAAAGCCACACTTCTTCTTCCACACTGCTTCAAAAGGAATTAAGAGAATAAGTAGCAGCCAGGTGCTGCTAATCAAGTTCACTCGATTCATTGATCATCAGCAAGCAAGCGCCTCTAAAAAACAAAAGGTTTAGGCAGTTTGTTCATCAGGAACATTCACATGTGTGTTAACACAATGCCAAAGAGGAAAAACATCAGCAATTATTTTCAGCAGAGAAGCTGTTTCCAAATAGTCTGAGGTCTCTCATTCTGCAGTGAGAAATATTATTCACGATCAGAAAACATTCACGACGGCTGCCAATCTCAGCAGTGGCCGGCCATGCAATGCTCAGAGAAATGACAAAAAAATAAGAGCTACGTCTCAGCCTCAACAGGCCTTAATTAGATAGTTAAATTCTACAGTTCAAGACACACTGAACAAATGTGGCTTACTTGGAAGGGTTGTCAGGAGACATCCTCTTCTCTCTAAAAATAATATGGCAGCATACTTAGATTTGCAAAGATGCATCTGAGCAAACCACAAGACTTCTGGAACAATGTACTTTGGACAGATGAGACCAAAGTGGACATGTGTGGCTATAATGCACAAAACCAAATACAGCACATCAGCACAAACACCTCATACTAACTGTCAGCATGGTGGTGGAGGGGTGATGGTTTGGGTTTGTTTTGCAGCCACAGGACCATGGCATGTTGAAGTCAGTGAGTCTTTGTATACCAAAGATTTCTAAAGCAAAATGTGAGGCCATCTGTTTGACAACTGAAGCTTGCCAAAATGATGTCATGCAACACGATAATAATCCCAAGTACAGCACCAAATCTAAAACAGAATAACTAAAAAAGGAAATAGCAGAAATGCTATACCACATAAATTTACCATATAAATGCCTGCAAATCTCAATGAACTGGAGGAAGTTCCTCCAGAGCAACATGAGAGACGAATAAAGTCATGCAGAAAACAAAACACTTTAAATTATGGCACCTAAAAGTTATAATGAATCACAGGGTGTGATTAGTTTTTCACACACCACTTTTTCTTTTGGGCTTACTTTTCTAAAAACAAGTAATAACATAGTGTAACATGTTCTGTGTTGTTGTTCATTTTTAGTTTGTTTTTGCATTATTTTAAGACTTGATACGGACTAAAGAATTTAGGTTGTACTTTGTTGTAACATGACCATATAATTTGACATAAGCAGTCCCTTTATAGTGTTACTTTTTTGTTAAATACTACTTCTTTTCTCACCATTCATACACCAACCTGTTCATGCCAGGAAGGTTACCCCAGAAGTAACGGGCACGGTGGGCAGCTGACACTTCCTTGGCATCGATCATCACTGGGTTACACTGAAAACAGAGACGAGGAAGAACAAGCACCAATCAGGACGCAACAAAGGTAAAAAGCTTGTGATTGCATACAGAATAATACAAGTGTAATCACACAACAACAACAATTTTACTATATAGCATGTTAATATAACAGAAAAGAGTCAAAATTAAACTTCAAAATTGTCAGTTTCCTCAGTGGACAGTCATTTAAAAAAAAAAAAGAGAGTATTCTAACAGCTAATGAGGGCTTCACCTAACAGATAACCAGAAACACCATCTAGGAGTAGATTAAAGATGGCATATTAAACTGTTGAATGAAGATCAAGACGTCAGAGCTCCGTTCTCATAATTTTTGCCTAAAGATAATGAATTATTGCCACAAGGGGGCATTCAAAGCCCAACAATACCCACTTCACCAACGGCACATCATACATCTACCGCCTACAGCAGGTAGAGATTATAAGTATCAGTAAAGAAATTAACCTCTAAAAAGCGAGATATGTCCCTCTTGTCACTGACGCCCATAGCAACCACATTTTCAAAGAGCCAGAAGAAAGGCCTGTCTTCCCCCTGCTTCGGCCGAGCCTCATGGAGCAGTCGGTAAAACTCAAAGAACAGGCGTCCGGTGCCCTCTGTGAGACAGAAAGAGGTATTAAACCAGGTGCTGAAGCAAAGCAAAAGACATAAACTCCTTATATTCTAGTGATTTATTTAGGCCAGTGACTTTATATATGAATGAATTTCCCAACTAATACATTAGCAAAGCAAAAAAGCAGTGGACTCATTTAAACTTACCATACAGACCCTTCCTTGCAGGATTGACTATTGAGAGGTCATTGCATGGGCTTCCACCTATAACTAGATCAAAAGGACCCCACTCGTTTATCTGTATAGAGAAAAGAATCAGAGTCAGGATTAGGGTTATGAACTGAACCAGCAATGTACTCCTAGTGAGTAGTAAATACTAATAAAACTAGCTATACAGATGCTAGAGTTTGAATGTTTTATAATGTCTTTATTGTCTTTTACTCTCCACTCTTGGCTTTTAATATGACAAGGTAAAGTGTCAAAGAAAAGCATGGTCTCACTGTCGGTCATTTGTACATCTGGTAAACAACCATACTGTTAAGCCTTAAAAATATCCACATTTTCTGTTTAGAAGAGTCTGCATTGAATTTCTGGTTTTCCACAATAGAAAATGATATCCAATGCTACTTAGTACAAGCGAGTAATGATATATTTGTAAGTTTGTAGCCATTTGCAAGTTTGGTGTCTCTTTTTAGTAACTTATTCTCACTCACATGTTTGCGCGTGATGTTCCGCACGTCTCCAACGTACATGATGCGACCCTCATGCCGGACGATACCCACAGTGATGGAGTCTTCACACACTTCAGAAGCTATGTAGCGACCCACTTGGATGCCAAGTTCTTTGAGCACCAGCAGTCCTGTGCAGGGTGTAGTTAAAGATTTTTTTAAAAAAAAGAAAAGAAGGAGACAGTCTAAAAAAATCTGTCCACTTAAATGATCTGATCTGAAGAACTGGAGCTATCCCTAATAAATAAATCCTATGATGACTAACACAAATATAGCTAATAGCTATATAGCTAGTATAGCTAGTTATATATGGCATGTGTAGTGACTGATACATGGCAATGTTCTGACTAATAAAGGAAGAAAGTAAATCCATCTAATTTTTTATAACACAAACTGGGGAAAATTTTCTAACCTGTGGCTATGCCATCAAATAGTGAAAGGACACGAATGGGCTTCCTCTTCTCCGCCATGACTGGGGCGTAAAGCTTTGGTGGATCCTGAAATTATTGGCAGAGGGGGCAACAGTGAGACACAAAGGAGACAGACTCCTCAGTCACATGGTGATTGAGATTTATGGCCTAAAGGTCAATTACTTACAAAATCTTGATCGTGATTATTTGCAAAGAAGTGCTGGAGACGGCTGGGCCAATCGCTACGACGCTCCAGCAAACCAAACACACCCTTCTGACCGCACATGTAGCAGTTCCATGGGTCTTCTTTGATGGCAGCGTGAGCGGCTCCTTGACCAACAAGAAGGTCCACGCACTCCACACAGAAGCACCTGCGCCAAGGACAAGGA
Organism: Haplochromis burtoni; assembly: GCF_018398535.1. Classification (NCBI taxonomy): domain Eukaryota; kingdom Metazoa; phylum Chordata; class Actinopteri; order Cichliformes; family Cichlidae; genus Haplochromis; species Haplochromis burtoni. The sequence continues at coordinate 40,317 of NW_024582446.1, forward strand.
CATTTACTTCTAAAATGATAACTAACCCTACCTATTAAAAGCAGTCACAGTGTTAAGTACAGTAAGCGACTAAGTGACTAAATGTGGTAGACTGCATATTTTCCATTAGAAGACCAAAATAAACTATTAACTGTTTAAAATGGTCTTGATCTGAGAATAAAAATGCAGGAAATGTAACGTGCAAGTGAAAAAACTTCTGCATGTTTGATGGGGTTTACCAAGGTTGTCTAAAAGGCCCCAAAGTTCATAGGATAACTCTATTTGAATTCTTATACAGGTGTTTGTAAGTTTATATACACGTTTATATACTGTTCATTTAGCATTTAACCTTCTGTTAGTTTGAGCCAGCCCACCGTCTGGTGATGTCATATAGTTAGTAAGGTGGGCAGTTTTAGTGTGGATGAGCAGTGTTGGTCAGGTGGGGGTGCACTGATTCCTGTGGGATATGATGTGTGCGTGAATGGTAAGTGATTATTAACCTGTGTTGCATTTTGCTTTATTTGTGTTGATACTGTGATATAGTTACCATTTAGGAGCTAATCTAGTTCATAGTTGGAGCGGTATAGGCCACGCACGCAATGCGTGAGTTCACCCTCATTTCACATGCTAATTGATGTCAGTTACTTCATCCTGGTTTGGCTTTAGTTTGCCACATGTACGATCCTCAATATGTTTCTAACGTAATTCCTGTGTTATCAGAGCTTCCCTGTATGGTATATGTGGTGCTCGTGATTCTTTAATTTAAAATACGGAGTTTATAGCGGATAATTTGTTCAGAGTACCGCTTAAATGCCGAGCGTAGTTCGACCGGAAGTACTATGTTCCTACTTCCCCTTCACAATAAAAGCATTACGGCGGATTATAACGGAGAAGCCTTTATTTTCTACAGCTACCGGAAGTAGTTCCTCTGTACTGACGTTAACTTAACCTCGCAGTAATGCTAGTTAGCTGGCATAGTGTAAGCAGTAGAAGTGTACTACATTGCTCTGCTCATTTAAAGGATAGATTTATGTAGAGATACATCTTTTTGTGTTTAGCATTACTGCCTTACACTACTGTGCTCTTTTCTTTATGTATGGTTATGTTAACTATATTGTATTATGCATATATCTGGATATGTCACTTATCTCTTCACCTTATTTATCACTTATTTGTATTATGTACTTCTTTAGTAGAAACACACACACACACACACACACACACACACACACACACACACACGATTACAGCCACAGGAATTGAGCTGTGAAGGAAATAAACTTCCTCAAACCAAACCTTAAGCTTTTTTTTCCATGCTCTGGGAGAATTGGTGAAGTGGTGTTCTGGCTGACACACCAGGGTGACCGTAGTGCTAAGGAGTGAATCAGTGCCATAACCGTGTCTATCCCTGATACCTCCACTACACAGGTTATTTGCATTTTTAGGAAAAATCTTTAAAAAAAAACCCTCAACAAATAAGTCTGTTAAGTCTTTCGTTTGTGCTAGTAGGACTGTAAGGAGAAATGTTTGGTCTAGCAGTAATGGTTTAACTAGAAGAGGAACAGGAAGTTGTGACTGAAAGAGCCCCACACACACAGAAGACAGAGTGGTACAATGCCTCTGTTGAAAATTTGATTGCCAGGGTAATTATTAGCCAACAGCAAAGCCAGATGCATCTGGCATAGGTTACTACCAGATTAGAAAGGAATACAGAGGATGGTCCATAAAAGATGAAATATCCAGTGAGCAGCAGTTCTCTGGGTAAAGATGCCTTGTTGATATCAGAGGTCAAAGGAGAACAGCCAGACTGCTTCGCACTAATAGGAAACCAACTGTTACTCATATAACCACTTGTTACAACCAAGGTATGCTGAAGAGCATCTTTCAACATGCGACACTTGAAACCTTGAAGGTTAATGGGCTGGAGTGGTAGAAGACCACATCGCGTGCCACTTCTGTCAGCTAAGAACAGGAAAGTGACGCTCACCAAAATGGGAAACTAGATGACTGGAGAACTGTTGCCTGGTCTGATGAGTCTCAATTTCTTCTGCTACGTTCAGATGGTAAGGTCAGAATTTGGTCTTAACACTATAGCCAGTTTGATTACTCTTGCTGACCTCATCCACCCCCTTTATGATCACAGTGTACCCATCTTTTCATGTACCTTGATATAAAGCACAAATAATCTCAAAATTGCGTCTTCAGCATCTTCACTGTATTCACATGGCCTCCAAAGTCACCAGCTATCAGTGTGTGTTTTATGACAGACAAATGTTGCCCTGGAGTCACCTGCTGTAATAAGAACAACCACAACCACAAAAATTAGATTACCGTTACTTTCCCGTAGGAACGCTGCGTTACTAAAACCGTGATTTTTTTTGCCAGAATGTCTCATGACAGTGATGTAAGCAAGTGCGACGTTCGTGACAACAGCTGTGTGCAGATCAACAATGGATCATATATCGAATGCAGGAGAGAGTATGAGCATGCAGCGTTTAAAGCTTGGAAGTACTGACCTTACTTTGAGTTTGATTCCATAAAAAGTGACAAAAACATTAGCGTCCATTGTGCGTGGAAAGAAAACTTCTCTTTATAGCGAAAAAAACCCCTAAACTTCCAAGCAAGCACCAAGTACGCTGAGAAACTCGCGGATTCTTCAACTGACCACCGCGGCACACCTGCACCAGGGTAAACCTCCGCCTACGCTACTCCTGCTTTACAGGTGAAAATAGAGCAACAGGACTGCTAGTCTTTGATGTTATTTATTTTCTGCTGTGTTTTACTTGCATCTATTTGAAAGACTGAGTGTAAACACAAAAAAAAAATATTTTATGTGCTGGAATGTGCAGAAAATAAGTTTAAATGTTAAGCAAATTTCTTCCAGTCAGAGAATGTTGCATATAATTACATTTTTGCTTGATGCATAAAGTTAAAAGATTAAAACTGATAAAACAAGTTAAAAACAAGAGACTTTTCCATTTGATTACATTTTGTATGATTGATTATGCAGAAAAAGTAGAATTGGGCTGAAAGATCTATCGCTTTATCACCTATTCAGGTTGTAAATCGTGTTTTTAAAAAGTAACTAAGTAATTAATTACTTTTGGAAAAAGTAATCAGTAAAGTAACGGGATTACTTTTTGGGGGAAGTAATCGGTAATTAGTTACTGATTACTTTTTTCAAGTAACTTGACCAACACTGGTCATAGGTCAAGAAAAGGTGCACAGTTTCATTATCACTCTTTGTTTTGTATTTAAAAGGTGTAGATAAAAAGGTTTTTAATGGGGTTTGTGGGTTTTGAGAAGCAGCAAGTTATCGTTAACACTGTCATCCAAATGTCAAACGCCACCATCCAAAAATAGCATTGTTTGTGATCAGTCCAGCATGCCTCTGACAAAGCTCAATCTGTTCTCAATGGTATTTTTCTAGACTTCAATCTAACTGTGTGAGAACACCAGTCTGTTTCTTTATGTTTAACAATGCTCTATTCAACAGAAATACAGTGCAACCACACTTTATAAAATATTTGCTATCAGCAAGTTCTCCACTGGGCTGCCACGATGTTGCCTTACATCACTGCTACGAGATTAGTGACCCATCACAAAGCCTTTATTGTGCATCCAATATGAGCAGTGAACGCACAATCCTGCTATCTGTGCTGGAAAAACAACTGTAAATTTAGAGGCAAGTACTGTCCTATTCAAAAATAAAAAATATTGCTGTTATTTGCTACACAGCTTCACAATGTTCTTTATTAAGCAATAATTTTATGAGTATTTTTTATGACAAAGAGATTTGAGAACAAGTCAATTGGCTGATTATCCTGTAATAAAGGTGTGAAGAAAGCATATGAGAATTTTGCAAAGATTGCAAGATTTTTCTAAAGACCCTTTCATACTCTACTAACAGTAGATTTAGATTATGGAAGGTCAGTTTATTTTTAGTTTCTTGTTCTTAGCTCACAGGAGTGCCACTTGGTGTGGTCTTCTGCTGCTGCAGGCTTCTAATGCTTCAAGGTTTGACATGTTGCAAATTTAGAGATGCTCTTCTACATACCTCGGTTGTAATGAGCAGTTATTTCAGTTACTGTTGCCTTTCTGTCAACTTTGCACCAAGAAAATCCCTCATAGCTATGGTTTTAAAAATCCAACTGTTGTCTTGACCACTTAGCATATCAAAACTATAAAAAAGGCTGTGCTCAGGTCAGGTAATGTGTAGCTGTATATGTAGACTAAATCTAGTTCTACCAGACTCCATGCACATCCATGTAATTGCAACACAGGCTCTCATGGTAGAAACCTTACCGACAACAATTGTTGTTCCCACACATGAGCACCTCTCGTCCCCCGCAGCAGATAGTGCAGTATGACTGGTAGCCGTCGTCGTCGTATTGATAAGCACATTCTAGGAAGCAGTTCTGCAAAAAATATCCAAAGTATACTGTAAGGCACGGGGTCACATCAGTTGCTGCTTAAAATATGTGTTGTTTATTAGGAGCTTTGAAATTTGCTGTGACTTTTAATAACACCCTAGTTGAGTCAAAGTCTAAGCCTTTATCGCAGCTTACCTTGCAACTCTGACACATTCCTCCAGCAAAAAGAGGGTGCTCAAGGCTAACATTCAGACTTCCACAGGAGATACAGATGTCTGCAGTAAGAGAAACACCGTGTTAGTATTTAACAGGCAGAGCTCTGAGAGGAGTGAGCACCCAGAACTCACACCTCTGTGAAACAATTTGAATATCTATGAGATACAGTTGTGGTCAGAAGTTTCCATACGCTCATCATGGGACATGAAGGGTAATTTGTACTTTTAATGATTTCCTGTTATTTTTCCAGAGTGGGATGATTGTACAGCATACATCTTTGCACAAGTTTGAATTTATTTTGGATTTTCTCTTATCTAAACAGGGTCAGAAGTATAAATCTTTGAATAACTGGTGCTGAAGGTTCTGCAATGTCTTTTAACTTGACAAGGCCTGTTAGCGACTGGTCATTGTGATGACTGGTAGTTTCTCTTTGCCAGCATTACAGAGGATAGGCAACAACACCAAGAAGCATGCTTAGAGTAGTAAAGGTGAGTGTTTCAACCTAGAAACACTTCGCTATCCAGCTGTCAGGTAATTGTCAAGCATGGTGGTAGCATCACCCAATCCTTTAACTTCACCTCAAATCAACAGCTGATTGAAACTTTGATATAATTGGATGTCCCAGCAGGGCAACGATCCCAAATACACATCAAAACTGATTTTAAAATGAATAAAGCAGGCTAAAATTAAACTTCTGGAATGGCCTTCCCAAGGCTTCAACCTGAACCTTATTGAAAATGTGTGTACTATGTACCAGAAAACCAACAAATTTAAATTAATTCTGTCAATACCACCTAGAAGACCAGTCAGATATACAGCCATAATTATTCCAGAAGCTTGCTGATGGCTCAGAAGGGTTGAGCTGCAACTTGCTAAGAGAGACTGAATGAAATGTATGTTTGAGCCCCAAATTATTATTCATGACCATAAGTGTGTGTAAACATTGACCACAACTGTAGGTCTAGATCTAGTTAGTTTAGCTATCAGGTTATGAGAAAACAAACAAAGCTGCTAATAAGGTAGATGAAATTACAGAAAAACCATTTCCTCCTTTTTACTCATTGTTATTTTGTGAACACAGATGCATGCATTTCATTGGCTTTGCCCGTCAACAACAGGTACAAATAAGAGGTGTGTCGGTGTCTCCTGAGAGGCCCTTCGGTGTTGCTACAAGCAAGAGCACACAGAGAACGTTTCACTTACCCTCTAAGCTGCGGCACTTTTGTCTCACTTCATAAACAAGTCGCTCTGACACAGAGAAATGAAGAATCTGTGTTAGTTCCTTCATTTTTTTTAGAAGTAAATTCAAAAAAATATAGGAAAAAATAAATAAAACTAAAATTTAAGATGGTATCACGCAAATAAAACTTCTTCGCCAAACATGTCAGAAACCACTTAAAGTATCAGTCATCATGATAATCCCTGACAGCACAAATGCTTTCATGATATATAAAGAAATAATGTAACAAACAGATCATTTGATGGGTCAGTCAAAATACACATTTGGTTATGTTATTGTTGGAGTTTCCTCTGTTTTCCTTGTATTACTATGGGATCTTTATTTTACATTATAAAGCACCTTAAGGCAACTGTTGTTGTGATTTGACACTACATAAATAAAACTGAATTGAATTACACTTCTTCTTTTGTCATTTGGAAGAGACGGAGGATGAGTAATACTTGTAATAAAGACAGGGCACTGTCTTTCTAGATAGCATCTACTTATTGTCTTTAGAGCAACCTGAATCTTTTTGCCTTCTCACGTCACTTGCTAATAGATCTCTTGTCCATACCTTACCTCCCAGACCACTATAGTGATGTAAAACACCGCCGCAACCTCCCCAAGGAGCTGGACACAGAGTTCATGACTCCAATATAACCCAATAAATGAGGCACCTTACCTCGTGTTCTCTCATCAATGATGTCCTTGACCTTAGGTTTCTCTGCTGTGCTTTTGCGAGGCTTTTTGGCTGGAGGAGGTGTATAGGCTGCTGCTTCTGGCTCTACCCATATTTCAGGATAAACTTCTTTGTATGGGTTACGCTCCTCTGGGGTGCACAACAGAAGCAAAAAATTAATATTGCACCAAATGTTACGGATGTTTTTAATTACCAAGTGTATAGAATACATCTACTATGTCATTATATATAGCAATTTTTAACTCTTCCAGATGGGTCATAAATAGGGTTAAAATAGTGATGTCATCTTACCTTCTGGTGGCTCCAAGCCTTTGGGTCCAGTGGGCTGAAATCCTGTCATAGCCCACTCAATCATTTGCTTGTTTAACATTTCCACGGATTTTGAGGTCTCTGTCTCATCACTGTCAGGGCAGGCCATGAAGGCCTTTCCTGCCCGGCTGCTAGCCACCTACAAACACATTCAAAACGTTTTTCACCAAAAATGTATTCTTATTCTATGATATTTACAGTAAAGATCCTTTAGTCCCATTCAGTTTAATACTATGCCTAAAATGGGTGGATAATTTGAGAGGGCTCTGCCTGCGGGGCGTCTTGGATAATTTTGCTCTTGAATTTCTCATTGAGAGCACTTATTTTGAAATTACTTCTTCGTTTTTTTTGCATTTGGCTCTCCAAATTATGGTAATTGCAGGAACGTTTCTGCAATTTTCATAAAGCTTCTTAAACACCGTCTTCCTGAGATGCTCAAAAAGACTGGGGAACATGGAATAAAGTTACTTCTTATTCTATATCTGCAAAAAGACACAAAGACACAAACAAGACGTGCCATGTTAATATTCGTGGCCTTTCTAAAGAACCATTGCAGCTGCTTCAACCCTGCTTCAAGTCTTTATGCTATGCCAAGCTAAGTGTCAGTAGGCTTTGGTTTAATACCACAGCAGATATTGAAATCTTTACATGAAAGATTGAAAACATGTAAAAAATATGAATGTCAGATACATTCGTTGTGTAAGTTTAAAGGTTTAACTACAACGAAAGCTGTGCCCTAAAATCTTCTCCCATGCTCACCTGTAAGACTTCGTAGATGGCTTTCCTGTACATGGGCTGCTTGTTGTAAGTTGGTTGGTGAAAGGCATTGTTAAAGGAACTTAAAGGCAATAGTTTCTCTACACAAACCTGTGAAAATACACATAAAAATAAACGATTATTTACACCGTATGTTTAAAGGAATCGTGTTGAGGTAAAAAAAAAAAAACTTTCCGGACATTGAGTTTTCTGTTTATATTCTAAAGGATCATCTGGCTGAGTAAATAAAACCAATAAGCTCATTATAAATTCTGTGGCTGTCACTATAAACAGACGTCTGTTTTGCTTGAAGAAGAAAAAAAAAAGACCTAACAGCAATATTAATGTTGGCTCTAAAGACTCACCACTGAGAATTTTCCATCTCCAAACCACATGACCCATCTGGTTCCCTCAGCAGCTCTGCTACGTCCCGTCATCCACCAGGATACGATGCGGCCTGGCCACCAAGAGAATCCTCGGAGCTTCCCCCAAACCAGCTCGCCGATGCCAAAACCACGACCGTCCTGCAGCCAAAAGAAAAGACAAATCATCCCCTCTGCTATGACTTGTGGGCAGAGTTGTGAAACCTTTTTTCAACAGCCTGTCTAGGGATATTTTTTACTTTTTGGATGGTTAGATCGCTTAGATAAAAAAGTTTATATGAAAATGGTGACCGTAGCAACATCACAAATCACCTTTTTTTTCTGAGAAAGCTAAACTCACTTTCCCATAAAATTAACAATGCCAGGGATTTTTATGTGGGAGAAAACTATGAAAAAAGTACAGCTTATGAAAATAGGTTGAATAATTGCCGAATTAAGTAATTGATTTACACATATCTACTCCAAATAACCGTTAAATTAGTGCATATTTAAAAACCTGTCATTTATTTGAATGCTTCGTTTGCCCTTTAAAGTTTGCAGATGTCACAATCAGAATTCTTAACAATCCCAGAAGAAATTATGTAAATATCTGAAATGAATACATTCCCAGAACGTGACCGGCTACCTTGCATGATAAAGATGAACCCTCACCGTCAACTGGATCCTTTATCCAGTACAGACTAGCTTACAACCAGACATGAGTCAGTGGGAAACCCAAAATGATCTTACCTCATACTCAGACTCAGTGTCTGGAGTCTTGGGGGATGTCTTGTCTTCTCCTTCGATGGCGACAGGCTCTGGGGTCGTGGCCACAGTGGGGGAAGCTGGGTCAGTAGGCTGTTGCTGCTGTTGCTGCTGCTGAGGTGGCTGCTGATGTTGCAGTTGTTGCTGTTGCTGTGGCAGCACCAGCGGTGATTGCTGTTGATACTGAGGCTGTGACTGAGACTTAGTGTGTGGCTGCGGCTGCAGCTGCTGCTGCGGCTGCTGCTGCTGCTTTGAAGGCTGTGGGTGTTTGATTATTGAGACCTCTTCATTCCGGGTCTCTGTTTCATTATCCTCGTGATCCTTCATCGCGTTCATTGCTGACATTTGTTTGGCCTTTTTCTCTGCCTGAAACAAAGCCAAGTGATAACAGAGATGAGGACATGATGCGTGCAGTCACTGAGTTTAAGTAAGTTTAAGCTAGATATCAAGATATCAGGAATTTACACTATTAGAGGATTTAAAAAAATATAATTTACAAAAAATATGTATAAATGTGACCAAATCAGACATAGCTGTTTGTATATTAATACAAACAGCTGAAGAATAACTGTGAAAAAAGAAGAAAAAGAAGCCACTTGTGATGAAGCTAACCAGTAAGAGCACAAAGCTGCACTTTCTGGATTGGCCATTTGAGGCTGGCTCCAACAGCAACTCAATAACCATACCCTCCCATGTTAAAACATGGTTTTGGTATTTATAGAAAAATTACTGCCCTCACACCAGCTGTGCAGGATCTGATTTGTTAACACCTCCGTTTTAAATATTATTAAGCCTTAAAATTACAGGTGGACGGAGCTGTAACAGCTAGCTATGTTCCAGACTTCATCTGCATCTCTCATTTTGTGTCTTTTCATGCAACTGTGTAGGGGTGGGCGGTATAAACGGTATAGGTAGGAACGATATAAATTTGGCCAGCAGTAGATTTTTACTATACCGCTCTACCGCAATAGCACATGTTGATGGTGTCATTATCAAGCTGCGCTTGGTTGCAGCGGCTGCAAACAACATCATCTAACATTGGGTAGGATGTTTTTTCAGGTAGGATGGATTCCCAGAACACCGGGCGACAGTAATAGCAAAGAGACAAAGCACTTCTGGAATATGAGGAAAGTCAAAAACTGCGCTTCCTCCACTTCCCTAACATTGATTCATTAATGCCGAATTCCCTCGCAGCTGCTCTATTCCCATGCTGTTGCTGTATATTAATGACTAACCTCGTATTGTGGATGGATTATCTTAGTTGTTCTCCTGACTGAAGTTTGGTCCGTTTATAGCATCCCGCTATGCAATTGCATTTGTCCCTAACCAGCAGAACCCTCATGTTAACTTTTATCGAGTGGAAAAAAGTTAACGTTCATCCTTCAGCTTCACTGTGCTAATGTTATGCTAACATAGCTGTTTTGCTAGCAATCACGTAGCACATCATTATATACCAGCTAGTCCAACTTCAGTAACCCTACAAACGTCACTGCTTAGTTTTCTGTCTTCATTTATGTTGGAAGTGATAGCAGAGCTGTACGTTTGAATTTCTTCAGATATCTCTCAGTCAGAACATGGCATGTCATGTTTAGGTGGAAACCAGCGAGCTAACTTCCTGCTAACTTCTAACTCCGTTGAATTTAATAAATTCTGTTTTCATGGATGCCTGGATGTTAAACTTAATTGTTACAACTGGTAAAGCAGCAACGCTGATCATTTTATTAAAGATGAAATAATTTAGACAGTTTTTAACTGTCAGTAATGCCGCAGTGTTCCTTTGACTTTGGGACCTGAAGAAGATGGAGTTTTGGACCCAGATTACCAGGCTCCTGACTACGGTAGCCGTAATGCTCCGAGGCGGTGTGGCTTCATAGCTTACCAAAGTCGTACTAAAACATTTTTGACAGATTTTTGAGCGCCGTGTACCACATAAAATCGGTTCGAGGTCAGTAAGCACAACCAGAATTCATACATAAGGCACACTGTCGATTTTTGAGAAAATTGAAGGATTTTAAGTGTGCCTTATACTTTGTAAAATACGTTATACAGAAGAAAAGAATATATCGCAATATATATCGTTACCGCACATGCTTCAAATTATACCATGATATGGATTTTAGGCCATATCTCCCAGCCCCACAACTGTGTGACAAATACTGACTTGCTGTGCAAATAATTGTACCTTTTCAAAAATTCTGAGCACCAGTTTTAGTGAGTGATACTTTGTTTATATGTTACTTGTGGCGAATTAGCAGCTGTCTTTTTCAGCATGGTAGCACTTAGAGCTGGGCGATAGAACGATAACGATATGTATCGCGATATAACTTTTACTCGATAGAGAAATTAAGCTATCGCGATAGACCTCGCCGCTCTTGTCCTCAAAAAAAAAAAAAAAAAAAAAAAAAAAAAAGGTCAGCCAATCCAAATTAAGTAGCGCAGAGCCGAACCAATCACAGCCGCAGCGTCACGTCGCGTGACTTGTTACGTACAGCACAAGTGCCAAGCCGCACGTGTGTTTGTTTGGGAAGCAGCCAGCGGGTAATGGAGCCAGCGCGTAATGGAGGAAATGAGTGTGCCGACTAGAAAAATCAACCGAGCGTGACCGAAGAGAAAACAGATGATGGTTCCAACGCCGGAGAGATTGTCGAACGGAAGAGCCATAGAAGTTCCGTAGTGTGAAGGTATTTCGGCTATTTCAAGTCTGACAAAAAACAGAGTAGCGTGCACTGTAAATTGTGCCGAAAGCAAGTCTGGAAATACAATAAACTGGTGCATGCGTCACACTGCGCGCCACGTTATTGTTTCGGTGAAATGAATTTCTACAATACTGTTACTGTTAATTCTACTCTCTGCAGTGTTTAAATGCTTACATATACACACAGTTACTGTCCCTCCACACATACGGCTCGGTTCTGCTTCTATGCCCCAGCTTTGTTTACTTTTTCCCACCGAGGCTTCTAGACTTCTGATTGGCCAACATTTCTGCACGGTTAGGAATCTAGCGCCACCTGCTGCTTTGGCATGTTCATAGCAGCGTTTTCCTTCATTTCTGCCTTTATGTGTGGACGGGATTATTTTTTAAAACGAAAACGGAAAATCTCCGTTTTCAAAAATACCCGTGTACGTGTGGACGTAGCCTCAGTCTCTGACTGGAAGCGCTAATTCGTCATTCGGCTTTTGTCAGACTAAAGTAACTGTTAAAACTGTTTGAAAAGCTCAGCTATACAACAAGGAGAGATTGAGAATTTCCTTTTAGTTCTCAGTTTATTTGATATTGACAAAAGTTAGTCAGTTTTGTCTGTTCTTCTGTAAAACAAACTAAGATTTATTTTTAGAATTAATATTTTGTTTCTAAGTGGAATTGACAATTTAGTCTGTTTCGTTTGTTCTATTTTGAAACTTAAACGCTTTAGCGGCTGCCTTTTGTGTAGTTTGCAATATTTGCCTTTATTTATCTGAAAAAGTCTCATGTTCCTTAAGTACATCTACCCTGTTGAACTTATTATGGGAAATAAATATTTAAATAAAAACAAGCTGCTGATTATTTCACATTTTACTTGTGAGCAACGGCACATTTAAATCTTACAAATATAGTTATTTGGCTTATATCGTGATAGATATCGTTATCGCCTGAAATGAAAAAAACATATCGTGATATGAAAAAATCTCATATCGCCCAGCTCTAGTAGCACTAGCTAATAACTTAACTAATACCCCACCAACTTGTCAAGATATGTAATGAAGCACAGGAAACCCAGGTACTTGCAAAAAAAAAAAATCAGCCAAGCAATGATGAAACATCAAGATTTCAAATATTTGCTGTCTTAACTTCATTTACTACAATATTTCTCAAAACGCTGTGAAAAATCTAGCTTATTTGAACCAAATCCTCATATAACATACCTCTTGACTATCAGAGCAGAAACCCCCACGCTTTGCAGCTAAACATGGGTGTGCGACCCTTTAGCCTGATAACACTGTGTGGTTTGTGTTTGATGGACAACCTACTGAAGTGTTAAACTGAAGCTTAATCATTTACCAACGTCCTTTAAGTGAGTATTTATCAATTTGCAACATTCTTAAACCACAAAAATAGGCACAGTTTGACATTTTCAAGTTAAAAAATTAATTGAAAATAAACAAAGGTAGATAAATGATGTGTAACCTGTGCCTCACTTCTAGGCTGAGCTACTGTAATTCGTTATAATCAGGTTGCTTTAAAAACTCCTTGAAGAGCCTTCAGTTGATCCTGAACGCTGCAAGGGATGGATCAGGTGACACTGAACCCTTCTTTAGTAATGCTGCAACAGGCTTAGGCTGCTAGGGGGGGCTTCCTGTTGCTCATTCAGTCTGTTTTCACTACCTCTGTTAATACATCACTAAATCACATTTAATCTTTATTAATTATTAAATATCTCTCCCATCGTGAATCTTTTGTCCTGTCTTCCTCCTGTCATGCCCAACCGGTCACAGCAGATGGCTGCCCCTTCCTGATCCTGCTTGTGGTAAAGGTTTCCTCATGTTAGAAGAGTGTATTTCCTTCCTACCGTCACAAAGTGCTTGCTTATAGGGGGTGGTGTGATGTTTCTTTTTGTTTTTTGTTGGGGTTTTTTTTGGGGGGGGGGTCTTACTAACCTCAAGGAAATATAGACGCAATATATCAAAGAAGTAAAAAAAAATTAAAAAAAAAATGTAAAACTGCCAACAACTTCTATGGACACAGTTTTTTACTCACAAGGGTAACAATTTGTTACGCAGCCCAGTCTTCCATAAATCTGGTCATGCATGAAATGCTTCCCTCAGATATAGATATAGCTGTACAGAGGCTGACGGATTTGAAGCTATTTAGCTATAGAACATAAGAGGCACACCTCATTTCTGCTGTGTAAATGCAGAATGGTAGCCTTTGCAAACGCGTCTTTATCTCTGCGTATGAGACCTATTCATCAGCAGCACTGAATACAATAACTCTATAGTGTACAGACCTGCAGTGTATCGTTCACTTGGTTTGTGGTACCTGACACTGAACCGCTAGGTCGATCAGAGAGGACGAGACACAGCCGGGACTTAAGCCTCTCACAGCAAATCCCCAACAGCTGCACTCATTCTGATGTCTCTCTCTCTCTCTCTCTCTCTCTCTCTCTCTCTCTCTCTCTCTCTCAAACACACACCCAGTAGGACTGTACTGCGAACACGTGCTAACTTTCTTCTTCCTTTCTTTCTTTTCCTTTGTCACACACAGAATATATGCAGTACCATATGTAAACACGTGCTGGTCATACTATAGGCTCCACGTGAGAGCAGTGCTGCACAGCTGTGCTTACTTTTGCTCAAGTGTTTCTCAGGTTCTCATATCTCACTCAGAGGCTCTGTGGGAAGAGGAGGGAAAAAAGTCAAACAGCAGAGAGGCTGAGAGAGAGTATAGCACAACGCTCCGTCCTCTCCCCCAGTGTGACTAGTAAACAATAGCGCCTTTAAGGGGAGGTAGTGCCGAGCATGGGGAGGGGTGTCGGCGCAGAAGAGTAGAAACATGTGCTCTTCAATCAAGAGGCTCTGCTGTGGTTTATAAATATCTGTACTGTAGTGCGGGATGGATGCCCTCGGCCATATGTGTTAGGCCTCTTGGCTCCAGTACAAGAACACTGAAGTTAGTGTTCGAGAGCCCTGCGTGAATGTGCGGTTCCAGTTGGTAAAATACAAAAACTACCAAATGCCAGTTAAGCTGACATAGTTTGTGGTGGAATAATCCGTGTTGTTATGGGCAAGTGAGGAGGGCAGTCACTGGTGTAGCTGTGACGAAATGAGCTGACTTAAGACTAACTGGAAGGTTAGTTAGTCTTGGTTTAATGAATTAAACTGGCACAGTGAGTTTCTTCATATTTGTTGACTGGTAATTGCAGGTATACAGAGTTATCTGTAAAAGCCAATGAAGCACCTTTTTCCTGCATTCGTTTTTGTGTTTTTAGGACTCGGCTGTCTCCATGACTCCTTCTCCTCGGAGCCAATGAGAAAGTGACGCTGAAAATGCTAGTGGGGGGAGGAGAGAAAGTACAGTGGCTATAAGAACCAGATATTTGTCTTGCCCCCTTTTGGGGGCCTCACAGTGTGTGTGCAGCTCCACCAGCAAGACAGGCCCTCAGAGTCTAAAGGGGAAAATACGAAAGGAGGTAGCAGAGACACAATGCGGTCTTTATCACTTACACACGCCTGCCTGTCACTGACAGCTTAGAAATACCAGATACCAGAAATACCATATATCCGCTGTCACGCCGTGCTGAACAACAATACCAAAAATGACAGCAGACATACTGTAGTTGTAAAAACACTGCAAAATAAATGTGCTGAAAACAACTACACAATCCCCCTTCCCCCGCCCTCCAAAAAACGATGTTAAATGTTCTAAAGTATCATGCAAGACTAAGCTTCCAGTGATCGTGGACTTTGTTATGAGCAGAGAGAAAACAGAAGCTCTGCAGGCCACTTGGCAGACTGTGGAGACATGTTGGGCGCACAATAAGGGATAATCAGACTTAGAGGCTGTGCTGCATGATACCCTGAGGGCTCAAGGGGTGACAGAGTGCACTGCAACGGAGGAAGAAAAAAAAGAGAAGTGATATTGGTCTCTGGGGTGTGCAGATGATACTTTACTATCAAATCTGGCAGCACTTGTTAACAAAAAGGTCACTTTTACTGCATAGCTGCAGTCAGCAACTGTCTATTATATGGTTATTAACTTTACAAGTTATAGACGTCTCAGTATTTACGGGTCAAAGATTTAAAAGTGCAGTTGCTGAGATGAAACAACACTGTGCATGTTAAAAATAATATGATCCAGCTACAAAGAGAAAATCAAATCTGATAACAGAGAGAAGCGTGTTAAAACTTCAAGAAAAAATGCCATTTAGTCAAAACAATCAGGTATCCTAAACATTAGATGAAATACACTGTCACAAAAATTACACTGAGCCTTTGAAACAACACAAAAGAGTGTGACCTTTGAATGCAGTAGTCTGTCATGCGCAACAGGCAGGGGAGGCACAGCGGGGACTCATTTGTGTGACTGTGTGATGGATAATGCAGTGAGATGTCTTTTCAGTGCAAAGACCTAAGCTTATCTGCTGAGCAGAACTGCAGCAAAATAATAAAAACTAAAGCCACAACAGGTGTAGTTAACTCCAAATGGAGAATAATCTGATCCTAAGCTTTGAAAAAGCTTTTAGCGTGGAAATACTTTGCAAAAATGCACAAATGTCAGGTTCAGCGGCTACTGCTTTCATTAGGCTGTTTTTAGCACTGATCCCTACAACATGAGTGTCCTCGGAAGAGGGGGTGCGGGGGGTCACATCGCCCAGAAAATACGTTTTAAAAAAGGCCATCTGTTTCTCATTGTATTACATCCCTTTAAGAGATAATTAGGAATTTTACAGAGCTACCCATGAATACATAAATCAACTTCTCCATTAATCCACAACTAGAGTTGTTAACAAAAAAAGCCACTTAAAATATTTCTAAGGGATTGAGTTTTTACAGTAATCTATGTTAGGAGTCAAACAGAACAAAGTGCACAAAGATAGGAAGAAAAGGGCTTTGAGGCCTACACAACAACTTCACTTCACACTTTTTCTAGGTGCATGTTATGTAAGGTGAAGGATACCGGCACTGAGGAAATAAAAAACAAACATTTTTTTCAAAAGTTAAATATACTTCACCTCTAAAAACAATGCTATTCTAACATTTCTAGCTGCTGCTCTGAAGCAGGAAATAGTTTGAGCAAGTATTCAACCCACGGGAAAAAGTTTTTTTCATGCCAATCAACTTTTTCCCAAACACGGCTAAAGCTCCCTGCTCCCTCTTCCTTTTTAAAGAGACGTTTCCCTTTAAGCCGTGCAGAGCAGATGGTCCACAACAATTCTCGTGGAAATACCTGAAGTCAGCATATTCCCCTCGCTGTAAGCAGGCTAATCAGACATGCACACTATCCCCCTGTGTTATCAAACAAACAATGCAGTGCACATACCCATACACGCCAGCGTGCAACCCTCATAATCCAGTGTGGGGCTGAAGTTTTTTTTCCACCCCCACTCTTGGCGTAGGAGAGATCGCTTAAAAAAAGAAAGCATGAACATTTCTTTGTCTGGGAATTCAGGGTCAGGTGATTGCCGACAGGAACGCTGGTTGGCTAGAGAGGACTTGCAAAGTTTTGGCAAGGAGCCAAGAGGCTCTCTTGCAAGCAGGGTTGGAAATTTGCTGCAAACCTCATCTTCACCCTCATATCCATAGCACAGAGTTCATTTCCATAGCTGGGGGAGGGGTCCTTGGAAGAATGGAGCAGGGAAAAGGAGAGGGAGAGACCGAGAAGTCCACTGTAACACAGGGCAAATGAAACAAACAGGGATCCTGGAGAAAGTGCAAGACAGCCTTTCAACAACATATGGCCCCTGTTGCAGCAGAATGCAACAGCAAAGATCTTTGTAGCAAGAGCAGAACCAAAATTACGGGATATGAATCATATCAAGAAAGGGCTTTTATGTCAAAACAAATCACCCTTTTATGCAAATGAGTTCAAAGCTTGCAAAAAGCCAGATAAGAAAAGGATGGGGAAGGGGGGGGGAGCAGGTACATTCAAAATTTGCATCTTGCAAATCCCCGTAAATCCCTGTCTTGTACAGCTACTTCTTCAAGAGTATCCACCTCTGTTTGGAAAATGTGAACTACCCACTTTGTATTTTATGACATTTCACTTGTAGGACTAATTTGGCAATATTTTCTCTCTGGAGACACTTTTACGGTCCCGAGGAGAGCAGAGGGAGAAGCGAGCAGCAGA
Source organism: Haplochromis burtoni (assembly GCF_018398535.1). NCBI lineage: Eukaryota > Metazoa > Chordata > Actinopteri > Cichliformes > Cichlidae > Haplochromis > Haplochromis burtoni. The sequence continues at coordinate 57,820 of NW_024582446.1, forward strand.
AGAAATGGAAGACTCCCCATTATGTAACAGATGAAGGTAGGTGCCATCACATTACTATGAGGATTAAGTAAGCAATGTGGAGAATTTTACAATGATGAAGGATGATCTATCATCATTCACAGATGATAAATGTTCTAAAAAGAAAAATCAAGGATAAATATTTGCCAGAAGATAAAAGAGCAAGCTGTGTGATTGTTCTGAGTGTAGTTAATGGATATAAAATATTGTTTGAAGTCTGTTAACAGGTAGCACAGAGGTCTTCATAAAACCTGCGTAAAAATCCCCTCCTTTATTTGGAAGTGGCCACTGGTTCTGGCAAAAATAAGAAAAAAAGGAAGGCCAACTGTACCACAATGCAACATCATCCAACAGTAAAATTAGACAAGTGGAAATTCCTGGTTTGCAAATGCTGTTTGATTCAGCAAGAGTACTATCAGGGACCATAAAAACAGATCATATTTCTCCTATTTCAGCTTCTCTTTATTGGCTTCCTTCTAAATCCAGGAATGACTTTGAAATCCTTATTCTGACAAAGTCCTGAATCATCAGCCTCCAACATATTTTTTTGTATTAGAGCAGTTCACTCTCAGAGTGTAGACTAAAAGTAGAATGGGAGGCAGACCCTTCAGCTTTCAGGCACTTCACCTGTGGAACCTCCCAGTTTGCATTTGGTAAACAAGCATGCTCTCTAACTATCATATTTGATAAAGCTTAGAGTTAGCGCTGTACTCGGTGACCCTGGACCTTCCCTTAATCCCCTAGAGACTGAATGGCGACCGCCTGGTCAGAAAAAATATATATGCAATTAGTCAAAAAGATGATGACATGCAAAAAATTTTCTTACAACTGCTTTGGTTGCTAGTATTTCGCTGCAGTCGCCCATACAGAAGAGGTCAGCTTGTCTAAAAGCACTCCAACTACATGCTAAACCATAGGGAGTCTGTGAAGAGTGGAATGCAAACAATAAAAAGGAAACCATTTATTTTCACAGTAAAAGTTGCATCTTTTGAAGTGTGTTGGTTTCAGCAAAAAGGGACAACTTTTACTTGAATAGCAAAAGTTCTACTTTTGCACTTTGCAAAAGTAGAACTTTTTCAAGTTTTGCAACCACATTTTTGCAAATCCATGCAACCACAGCCACAGAAATCTGCTGCTGAACAAACCAATTAGGTTTTTGATGCAGCACCTTCTTTGCATCCAATCTCACCCAGTAGCAGCCAGCAACCTCGAGGAACCACTCAGCAACCTGTCAGGGCATACACATTTTTCTCTACCGACTGGAGATTGGCAGGGGGTTGCAAACCTGTCTGAAGACCTGTGCGACTGAGGCCTTAGTTATGCTGCTACCAACTGAAGCTGCTGGGGGACTTCCCATGATGCACTGAGTGCTTCTTTTCGACTCATGATGCATTTACATGCCACTATAAAATCTACTTTCGGCAGCCCCATTATTCAATAGGGATTGCTACAGCTGGTTGCTCAGTATGTTTGATTTGGCAATACTGTCAGGGGGGCTTTACTTTTACAAAACACCTTGAGGCGATTGTTGTTATGATTTAGTGCTACATATAGCTATATATACAAATTAAATTTACTCTGCAACTGTTGGGTTGAAAGATGAAATGATTGCTACTGTGATTACGTTCCAAAGCAGTAAAGTCGGCTGGTGTTTGTCCAGCAGAGGAACTCTGACTTTGTCTATAATACGTTCTGCAGTACAAATAGCAAAGTACACAGCACAGCTGAGCAGATGGTGGGCAGAGTCAAGCAGTGTCTTCACATCAAGTTGTTAACAACCTTACAAATACATTGCTAGAATTTTTTTAAGTGCATCTATAATACACTACTGTTTTTCTATTTGACTGAATACACAGGAAGAAAATGGGTTAATATGCTGATAATTACTTTTTTTACTCCTGAATCCTTTCCCATTAAATTATGAACCCGTGCCATATATAAGCATCTGCGAAAGCTTTGAAAATACTACTCTTACAAGATCATCCTCACACTGGACTTCTTTAATTTTTAAACACCATTTCTTAAATCTAAACTTAGTCTGATCTAGCCAATTAAAAGTACATTTGATATTAACAAAGACAGAGGGAGAATCTGTCCTTAGGAGACTGCATTGGCTGGCTCAGCTTCAACACACCAAAAGCAGTCAGAATGATGCAAATCGAAATGTAACACATTTTCATCCAGGAGGCATGAATCATATCAACACACCAAACGAATGCTATTTACACAGCTGTGTGTGATTTCTTCTCTGCAAATGCAAGACACAAGAACTAAGCCAGGAGACACAGGAGCCTACTGAGCCAGAAAGGCCTGGAAATCCACTGAAATAAATGGTACCTTCATGAGATATCAAATGACCCATCAAATACACTTGGCAGAGCATGAATGCACTACGAGCTCTGTCTTTTACCCTGGCGGCTTTAGTCAACGCCTGTCACTCATCCTGCCGTCTGTGGTGGCTGGGACAGAGCTGGGGTACTCACCTCCATCTTCCACTTGGCCAGCAACTCCTCTCTGGTCCTCTTGCTAATGTAATAAGGGTCACCAGCCTGGAAGGTTATTCTGGGCATGGGCCTCTGACGAAGGCTGATCTCCCAACCAACTCCCCCTCGCAGCCTGCCTCGACCTCCCTGTTTAAGGCGTTAAAAAAAAAAGTTAGCTATTTGTTTTTGATTCTTCTTCTGAGAGTTTCTGTCATAAGGAAGCATCCAGATTTGTAGTAAAATGACTGATCTGTCGCTACAACCTGCAAATTAACAATTTAGGTAACAACTGGGTAATAATAAACTTAAGATGGGGTTAACTACATTGCTAAAAATATGATGTCTCGCATGCTGGTGATTGGTCAGGCAGGAAGAAATGATGTCACCATGTCTAACAGACTCAAGGCCAACAATACCAACTTATACAACAAGCTCCCAAGTGTATTTGATATTTCAAATTTATACACCATCAGGTACCATTTCTTTCATAAGTCCAAAGGCAAGAAAACGAATAGCCTCCACTTGTGTAATGGTGCTGATACAGTGTAGGCTTCTTTGCTCCATTTATGGGAAGGCATGTGGCAAAAGTTTAATGAGTAAGTTTAAAGGAATAGCTTCTCATTTTTGCCATGTTCAGTTCAGAACCCAACCGGTTTGACTTCTGGTTTGACACGAGCAAGGTAATTCACCCACTTCAATCAATGAAGCTACACTTCTGCAACGTGGGACAGTCACCTTAGCTACATTAACCAAAGAATAAAGACACAACAGGACAGAAATCTTACCTCAGTCTTTACCGCATCACTCCCATCCTCCTCCTTGTGCTCCACATCTAGAGAGAAGACAGTGACACAATGGATGGCCTGAATCATTCATAAGAGAGAGGGAGCTGGCATCGGCTTTCGCTGTATCAATGTTGAGCTTCAGTGAGCTCTCGTCCATCACTGAGCCATATTATACATATATTAATCTGACCCCCATAAATGACGTGTTTGATCAAATTAAAGTCAAGTTAATAAACTGCTGAAAGATACCATAGCCACTCCGAACATTCGGAGGGCCTGCCCAAATTATGATGAAGATGGAGGGTGGCCAGGATTACTTGCAAATGTTGTGTTTCTGACCTGATATCCCCCCTTCATGAGAAACACAGCTGGCTGCCATTAACATGGCCCCTCCCTAACTACTGAGAGTGAGTTTTGAAGGCAACAGTACACTGCTTCACGTCTGTGACTCTGGGGCTGTATATAATCTCCCCGCCAATCTCCAAAGCCTGAAATGGATCGACACAGGATTCTCATTTCCCTGCAGTTGTCTTGTGTAGATGGAGATGTATGTAGTGAGGAGACACAATAGCCAGTGCTTCTCAACATTATTTTGGAAGGAAAAAAACAGCCTCCTATTTTGTGTATTAAAGCTGAGGAGTGAATAATTTACTTTGTACCTTAGCTGAGTACAATTTTGTCAAAGCTAAGTTTGGGCATTCAAAGATCACAGACTTCACAGCTAACAGGAGGGTTTCACCTCACAGTTCATTCAGTAGGAGTTTTTATTTTTATTTTATTTTTTTTCTTAGTTTTAAAAGATTTATTTTCACATTTGGAACTGTTTTAATAAACCCCACTGAATCAATTTAATGGAAAAATAAAAAAGAATAAAAAGAAAACCTGACAGCTGAGGCCAGCTGGCTACAGTCCAAATGACATCTTAAATTATCCAAAAGATAACTGCAGTGTCATATCTTTGTCCACACATATAAACACACACACCTACACGCACACACGCACACTTACACAGTTACCTGCACACACCTGTTTAATAGACTTCTGTTTGATACGCCTTTCCAAGCCTATCTTTAGTTTTCCATTTTAAATATATTGTTTGGTTTTTTTTTTTTATTCCTTTCCACACTACACTCTTCATGATGGAGTCAGGATAACAGCTGGGGGGGACACTTCATACAAATACGCTGCTGCTGCCACAACTCAACTATTTTTCCTTCTTGGTTGTCCCAGTCAATTGGTTTAGCCCATTTTAAAATCCACTGATACCATTTAGACACATCACTTCATGATGCATTCCTGCTGGCTGGTTGGAAGACATTAAAGAGGTTGAAGCTCCAGTGCTTACTTGATCAATACGTAATGAAGTACCACAGGTTTTCCTGGATTGTCAACCTGTCTAAAACTACTGCTTATCTCCACAGACCTTGGAAGTAGGTGAAGCTGTGCTAGAAATGTCCTAAATATTAGACACTGTGAGAATTTTTTTGTCCCAGATAATCTTCGGTTGCAAGACTGAAGACTGAAGATTACATTGAATGCCTCTCGCTGTACAACACAAGCACCGTTTTGGGATTTCCATTATCTTGGACACCCCAAAATTGCAAGCTGGCTTTAACACTGCCAACACTATAGAGAAGAAATCCCTCATGCATCCATGGCGATGAGAAAAATGAGTATTGATAGTTTTGATATAATATTTCTGAGGGACTTCCTACAGATTATTAGTACGGTTTACTAGACTACATTCATGCAGCGGTTAAAAATGTCTGATTGCCACTGTACAACTTTTAGAATATGATATCACACGTTAAATTATACAACAGCACAAAAGTAGTTCAAATGTAAGTAGTAGGTCAAACTAGAGCAGGGCGATATGACCAAAAATATTTATCACGATATACATTTGAAAATTTGTGATAACGATATAACTGACGATATAATTGACACTAGACAAAATACTTTACAACTCCACAACTTTATTAGTGCAAAAAAAATCCCATCAATGTATTTTTATTTAAACAAGCAGCTGTTTTTATGAGCATTAAAGTTATATAAAAATTTAACAGTGCAAATGCAAATTCCTTGCTGACAGTTTAACCAAAAGGCATTTCTAGTGGAAATTGGCCTTAGCATAACCATGTATAATATCCATAAAACTTAAAAAGAGGTTATACACACACAATACGATAATATTATGTTGAAGCACAGTACGTATCACTCTGCGAGGCTCCTGCCTACGATAGCCGTAATGCTCCGACAATCCATCAAGCGGTGCGGGTTCGTAGGTTAGCAAAGTCGTACTAAAATATTTGACAGATTTTCGAGCGCCCTGTACGACATAAAATCATTTCGAGGTCAGTAAACACAACCAGAATTCATAAATAAGGCACACGGGATTATAAGGGGCACTGTTGATTTTCAGAAAAATCAAAGGATTGATTTTAAGTGTGCCGTATTTTCCAAAGAACACGGTAATAACGTCGTCCCGCTAGCATGCTCTACCAAAAATAGTGCTTTGTTGTGTGTCTGACAGACGAAAGCTAAACCAGTTCCACACCACTGAAGTTGCAGCATTTTTACAAACCAATTCTGGTTCATCCGTTTCATTCAACGATCCGCTTTCGCCCTTCTCATTCTCCGCCATGCTTTTTCCGCCATGTGCGTATGAAAAGAAAGGCACTACGCATGTGCGTTTTACCCATATTCTATCGCGATATTTCATTTTCTTATCGTTGCCCAACATTATACCGGTATTACCGTGAACGGTATGATATGGCCCAGCCTTAGGTCAAACTATAACCAGCTACAGTAATAATATAGTAATAAGAATCTTTGTGAACAAGCAAGCGTTCAAGAATTTTGAGCAATATTTAGATTTTAAGTGGATGAGTCAATCTAACAACTATAGTCCTTCATTTATAAGCAAAAAGACAACTAATCATGGATATGTGTGGGTTTAAGTGGGCAGAAACTCAGTGTAAGAAGCTAAATTTTTTCAGGGTGCTATTCTTGCCAAGAAATGAGGAGATATTCATATAAGAAAAGCTCTAACCGCTGTATTATGGCATTTTGATCCAAAAATGCAAACCTCCCAACATTACTACTGGAAAATTCTACTCTTCTTTTTAAAAATCTGTAAAAACATTCACGCAATTACATGAAATCATCATGCTTTACCCACCGCTGATATATTATTACTGCTCAAGACGCTAAAGAGTACCAGCAAGTCCAGTGTTTTGCACAGGAAAGAGTGCCTAACTGTACAGAGGAAGTTGCGAAACCGTAAGTGAGAGGTACAGCAGCGGGGTAAAGCTGTCAAAAATGGCACTGAAAATATTTGCTGAAACGTGCACTGAAACCGCAGTCTAATAAAAATGCTTCAAACACAGTAAAAGCTCCAGTTGGGATTTCCCATTAACTTGGCCATGATTTAATGTCTGGGGGTGCACACCAACAACGGCATGTTATTCATTCTTAAAAGGCATTGTTTGCCTGTGTTCAGCGGAGCAGCGAGAGGTTAGCCTGCGAGCATGGATATCACCCAACTGAAACGCTAGCCTGGCAGCAGGGATTCATGATTTATGAAAAGTTTTTCTGCCACAGTGGCTGCAGAAACATTGATAAGCAAGCCAAAATCAGCTTCATCACAGAAGCTCAAACCAGAAGCTCGTGTATTACTTTCACTATGTTTAATCTGAATGAAGGCACGTGTTTCGAAAAGGGCCCTGGCTCAGTGATATTACACCGGGGCAGCATACACACAACATTGAGGCAGCTGTGGCCTGAATTAGCATGATGGCACAGCCAGAGTACACATAACTAGCTGCTGTTTTAAAGCCCAAACACTATCATAACACTCGAGTCCTAAGAGGTTAAGGACAACTTTTGATGGCGTGTTTTCTGCACAGGATTGTTAGTGAAGTACCCTGCAAACCTGTCCAAACAATAGTCCGCTCTCTTAGCAGCCTCTTCAAGTTGGTTCCATGTGTGGCTGAACTTGCTGCACCACCACCACCACCCCCCCACACACACACCCTGACCCCACCCCTCTCTACTGGTCTCCTTGTCCTCATCGGGAATAAGTGACTATATAACAAATCGGTGAGGCATGCACACTGCCAAGGTCACTGGGTTTGCATGAGGAGCTGGCTAATGTTGCCCACAGAGAGTATACTTTGCCAGTTTGAGTGGGTTCCAGCTCTAGTATTGCTGGAGCTCAGTTCAACTCCTGCTGGAGCTAAAGTCCTTCCTGTACCCTCCAGATGGATAACAGAAACCCTGTTTAGCTGACTATTGATCGACCGCAGTGCCTCCCACCAAGGTCTCTCCACTCTAAAAAGGATATACCAACACATTTTAAATGTTTAGTTAAAACCTTAATAAGCCCCCTGCATGGATTGTTTTGGGATTATTTTGCAGTCTGATATGCTGTTGAGTATAATGCAATAAGGTAAATGTTAACATCATACATGCGCATGCACAAGTGTTTGCATAACGCCTTGCTGCTTTCACATTTCTGTAAAATGTCACCATCCTTTCTCCATGTTGATTAAAATAAAATCTTAAAATCTCAAGCAAACTTTCTGCTGTATCATCCCACATAGCTGCTGGTGAACACCATGATGCAGCCATGTCACTAACATCTGCTGCAGATTTTGAAGGACTTGCAGAGTGCTTGCAAACCTCTACTCTGAGTATCTGATTGTGAAGGTTGTTTGTTTGACTTTGTGGCTAACGGTGCTTTATCACACTACCTAGTTCCTCAGTCTGACAAACTGGGTGACATGTCGACAACTGGTCTTATCTTGTGAGAGAAACTTTGCTGAGACCTTTCATTTCTGTTACACAGCTAAAGTGGAAAGGAATGCTTATAGGTTGTTTCCTGCAAACTCCCACAATTCACTCTAGATTATCACGGCACAGGGCTCATTAAAAGTGGTTATCGTGGAAAAGAGTGCTGACAACCCTTTCAAAATTTTAGAGATTGGGTCATTCTTTATGTGGTCTTAATATATGAAAAATAATTACAAACACATTTGTCACTGAAACACTGGGAATTTACAAAGCTGCTGTTAATTTTCTGAGTTAGCATGCTCCTATATTAGACTAAAGTTGTAAACAGTGCTTTAATGTTGCACTTTCCACTGGTTTCAAATCAGTGTCCTCAAAAAAGACACATTCTTTGAATAGAGGCACGAGTAACACTTTTTCTGACAGTAATATTAGCCTTTTGACAGACTGGTCAAGTGCTTTTCAATAGTTTTAACTTCATGCAGTCCCTAATAGTATACTCCCTAATAGTTTTCACTTCATACAGTCTACTTCTAAGGTTTCTCCTCACTGTAAAAATAAAAAAAGATGCGGATGCGGTGCATTGATTAGCGCTGTCACCCTCACAGCAAGAAGGCCCTGGGTGTGAATCCCAGCTGGGAGCTTTCTGTGTCAAGTTTACACATTCAGGTTTAACCGGTAATACTAAATCAGCTGTGGATGTGAGTGTAAATGGTTGTCCGTCTCTGGGTCTCTTCCACAGTGTTTTTTATTCTGTCTTTTGTCCAGGTCACAGCAGACAGCTGCCCCTCCCTGAGCCTGGTACCCCTGGAGTTGTTTTCCTGTTAAAAGGGAGTTTTTCCTTACCACTGTTGCCAAGTGCTTGCTCATAGGGGGTCATCTAATTGTTGGGGTTTGCTCTCTATTATTCTAAGGTCTTTACCTTGCAATATAAGGCGCTGTTAAAGCAACTGTTGTGATTTGGCACTATATTAAAAACTCAGTGGAATTAAATTGTCTCACTGTGTTAGCCCTGTACCAAATTGGCAGCCCGTCCACGGTGTACCTTGGCTCTCACCCTATGACAGCTGGGATAGGCTAGTTCTCCCCAAGACCCTGAATCAAATAAGCGGAAGAAAATGGTTGGCTCAAAACACTTTCATGATTTATCACAGAATTACCATCATTAAGGTAGAAATGTGGAAATCAAATTTCCATGCCATCTGCGTCCCATGCTAATGGTGAGCGGCACTGGACTGAGCTTTAAGAAATCTGACCCTTTTTCACCTGCAGCCGATATGCATATTCCTGCCTTTTGCTTGGAAGTGAAGTAACAGATCCTAGAAGCACAGATCAGGTGTATGCAGAGTGCAGACTCAGTTTGTAAAGAGTTCTGGGCACAAAGCCATCCACCTGGCAGGACCCCCGACAGGGAGGTGGCCACAACAGAGACCTGCCAGCTCCCAACAGAGGCCCGTTGCCAGGAGAGAACTTGCTCCTCCCCTCGATTTATTTATTGCACTCATCAAGGTCATAGCCAGTGTGTCTGCCGACTGAGAGCAGAGCAGGAGAGGCACGTGGCTGAGGGAGAGATAGGACAAAAAATGGAGTGCATGTGTGCTGTGATGGGTGTGTTGGGGGGGCTAAGTGATATGGTTAATCTCCATCTTGGCCTAAAACCTACCTGTCAGCAGTATTTTCTCACAACAATGCCCCACTGATTTACATCGCTTTACATGGTTGTTTTATCTCCTGGTGCACTGCGACTGGTGCTGATTTAGTCCAACAGAACAAAAATCTGATCTATACAAAATAATTATATTTGCCATAATTATTTTGTCAAATTATTTCCTGAAAAATAAATATTTGAGGCATTCTTCAGTACAACATTTCCTTTTTGTCCTAATTTTCTTGCATCCCTCTATTATAAACGACTTAATCCCGCTAATTTTAACTGTTAATGTGGCCATATTTTCAAAATGAACATGAGTAGAGTAATAAATTACATGCACTAATCATTTTGTCTGTTACGTTGTACAAAGTCCAATAAATGCAGCGAACATTCGCATTCGAGAAGCTGGCAGCAGAAACTACTTGTGCATGGAGAAATTATTAGAAAAACTGAACAGACAGATTAATAAATAATTGCTTCTTTAATCTAAAACTGCACACTGGGAGCAGAGCCTGTTCTTGTCTTATTAAAAAGTTAAATATCTGGGCCTTTTCCCTAAATTTTTAATTAAGTGTTGTCTTCAAGATTAGTTTGTGAATTCATACTGTCAGAGCTGCTGGTACATGTAGTCTACGTTTTGATGTTTTAATGAACTGCTGGATGAGTCGAAACCTTTGGGGTAAATTAAATTTGTATTCTTTTATATCCTACTAAAACGGCACATTGTAATTAACTTAGAGGATAGCATAATAAATGTAAAGTGATCCACTCTTCTTTTCACTACATTATCTGGTAATTATCCCTTTCTTTTTTCATTACATTTGCAATTTCATTTTTGTCATATGGAGCACGCTGAGCTTTTAAATGCCAACTGCTTCTGCATACTGAAAGCATTTGGTAGCCCAAACTGAGGCAAAATAAGCGACATATTGCATGCATAACAGTCTGCATACTGTGTCTCGCATAAATGTTAACAGTGGAGATCATCATCACTTTGCAGACTAGTCTGTGCAGCAGCATGAAGGCACCTCTTCGAGCCCAGTGTTACTAATCCTGGCAGCATCAGTCGACCTACTTGGTCTGACATCCATTTACGGTTCATTACTCAACATCTTGTACTTGTCACACGCCCAGGATTTTTTCTTCCTGGAGCCACACAAGACTGATCAAAAGATAATAAACCTCAACTAAAAACTGAAAAAAAAAAACCCAAATGAAAATGGCCAAAATCTTACATTTAGTTGGGTGCTCCAGTTTCCGCCTCCCTCGTTTCTTGCGCGGCGTCATCAGGCAGTCATCATTGGCTTTCTCCAAGTCCTGTTCTTCCCGGCTGGACAGGAATCCGTTCTCTTGAGGATGACTCAGACTCTGCCCCTGAGAGCTGTCCTCTGCACGGCAGGAGGAAGGGTCTCTGGGAATCCCATTCTCGACTTCCCGCTTCTCCTGTTTTGGGAAGCAGGCATCGGGCATCCTGTCTCTGATCCCGCCCATGTCCCCATTGAAGACCTGTGCCATCGCCATAGTGTAGCTGTGGCCTACACTCGCACTGTCTTTAAGAGAGCCACAGCTCTCAACCTGCTGAAAGGAAAAGGGGAGGTTGAAATGTTAACATCCTGATGATCGATCATCCTTAAAGATTCTTACAGCTGTATGCTATAAATTGATATTTTGAAGTGTACAACAGAGTTGTGCCTCAGCAGTCATGAAATATGACTGGATAGCTGGCTGTGAGATAAACACAACCTTTCTGAATTTACAACAAATCATCCAGTGGATCTGAACGACCCACAATAAAACAGTTGGCACTATCCGTGTCAGGATAAGCACTTTTCAGGGGTGGCTAAATGGCCTTTTTCAAAGAGAATGTGAATGAAAGCATTCATCTCTTTCATATTAGACAAGCCTAATTAAATTTCCTCAGCTCTATCTGGACAGAATCAAACATGTAGCTCAGCTCCGCACGTATTAATCAGTGAATTATGGCAAACTTATAAACTTCAAAGCTGTGCCAGTAAATGTGCTGTACAGCCATTAACTTGCAAGAAGGAAAGGGATTACATTACAGTTCATCAGGTACACTAGTGCACTTTTTGTAGTCATGTATTCATCATTACAGCAGCACGGAAATATGTTGAGAATGTTGGCTGTTTGACAATGGGAAGGCTTTTTCTCCGGCCAGTTTGGAACGCCCAGTCAAGTGTTTCATTCTATAAAGCGGAGTAAATTCAAATAGAGCTGACCTGAAGCTGAAAGTTTCAATGGCAGGAACTCAGTCATCAATCCTTAAATAAAACACCAACTATCTTAGAAGACCTAGAAAAGTCCTAAATGTTTGAAGCAATGTAATAGTGCCTAAAAATAGCCCTAAAAACCGAGTTAGTGAGACAGTCCCACTATAGGGTCACTGAGGGGAGAAAGTGGAGTGTGTCTTGTGAGAATAGACTGTCAGCAGTTACGACAGTATCTGAAACTTTTATCTGCAGGTATTTACAGAAGTTTGAGGAAGGGGGAAAGCAATGCCTCAGGAGGCTTGTCTGTCATCGGACGACGTTGAGCAAAGATCCTCTCCAGGAAGGTAAGGATCAAATCCGTAATCTGATTCTGACAGTCTGAATAAGCAAACACAACTTAAATCAAGTTTTAATGTCTGTGTAATGGATGCAATGCAAATTATGAGTGGCAGACATGCAAAAGAAAAAAAAAAGCTTCAGTGGAAGTTGCTCTGAATCGTAAAACAAATCTACAGCAAGCCAAAGTCGGTTTCAAAGCATTCTTCAGAGGCCGCAGAACTCTAAACGACTTCATCACTGTAGTAACTGAGAACAAATTAACTGTAAACTGAACAATTGCACTCCTACAAAGAACAGCTCTCCAGTAAATCTCCTTGACACGATGAATGAAAACAACCCAGAGCTCAGACATTATTAATATTCTGACTCAGTTTACTACTAGAAAAAGAGGCTACATGTGTGTGTGTGTGTGTGTGTGTGTGTGTGTGTGTGTGTGTGTGTGTGTGTGTGTGAGGTGTGTGTGTGTGTGTGTGGTGTGTGTGTGTGTGTGGTGTGGTGTGTGTGTGTGTTTGGGGGGGGGGTTACGCAAATATCACACACATGCAAAAAAAGAAGTAAGCAAAGAGAAAACCCAAAAAACTCATATTCTCAGACACACATACTAGCAACACACAGAACTCACAGTGGAAAGAATTACGCAACAGATTTGTGACATAGTTAACAACATGTGGCCCCTGCTACAGGTCAAAAGTCAAAGTTGGTAAATCAGGCAGCTTAGACAGAGAGAGAGGTTGAAAAAATAAAGACTAATTACCTCAACCAACTTACTGCTACAACATTCACACACCCTCATAGAACTAGGTGCAGTAATAATATGATTATAAAGGTTTCTAAAAATACACATTGAAATTAAAATTAAATGCAGATGTACGGCTGAAAATATGAGCTAATAATTCATTACACTGCCTGATAACTTCTTACGTTATTCAATTAACAGCAACTGGAAACTGTTATGCGAAAAGAGGTATTTTGCTGCCTTTCTACGTGTTATTATCATTGATTGAAGATCTTCTGTTTCTGGAAAGCTAGCCAAACAGGAAATATTAAGATGTTTATGGAAGTTTTTCTTTATTTTCAGGGTTTTTTTTTTTAATACCACTCCAGTGTTTGATCTGTTTAACAGAAAACCAGTCATCACATTTAACAGGCAACAGGGCTTTTTTGCAGGCAAGTTTTTGTTTGGATTTTTTATATTTTAGCCTGAAACTTCAGAAATTCATCAGTTCAAGTGAAACTAGTGCAGTGCAGCAATAAAGAAGCTGGGTGCCCTAAAAAAGAGCTTAGTCATGTTACTTTGTTCAGGCAGGTTTTCTAAAGGATTAGCTCAACATCTTTCCAAGCAAAACCTGTTTATTCATGTTCCTGCCAAGTGCTACGTTCTCATGTCTGTACAATAAGAATTAAGCTATAGCAAGTATTTTATCAAAAAGACTTTACACACCTTATACAAACTTATTCTATACATATAATATAGTCAGTATATAAATGGCTATCTGTGTACAGCTCCTAAGCTATGCTAACATCCTGATGGCTTTAGTTTCATACTCACTTTGTTACCTAGTATATTGATCTTGTCACTGACCACTTAAAAAGAACGCAAATATATGTAAAGAGCAGAATGAGTGAGTATGTACACAATAAGGACAAAAGTATAGACCTGAAGCAATGGGGCTAAGATTCAAAGATTAAGAGGTTTGACCCAATACTTTCACCCATATAGTGTGCATTGATAAAATACATACACTTTTGTAGAAAGGACATTTCTGAGAATTTCTCTCCACTGTCTTTGTCAATGTGGGTAAACGCAACATACGAAGAGGGCTAAAGGCTTGTTTACGCTATCCTTTCCAACAATTACCTTCTGTTTTCACTCAGCTTTTGACAGTTTGCATGGAAAACAACATTTTAAAACCAATGTTCCATGTCAGCCTCTTTTCAAAAGAGTCAAACAAAAAAATTAAAAGAGGCTTTCTGACAGCATTTGAAGTTGGCCAATCTGGCATTTGAGTGACTCTTTTATTCAGAGAATAACAACAACAACTGTGAAACATCTATGTGAGCAGAACGCCTGGTACACATGGTCAATCCCCCACAGCTGTGAAAACACTCAGTGAGGCGCCCCGATTCTGCGTACGGCTTTTCTTAATCAGTTATTGATACCACTCCTCAGCTTCTTTAAATACAGGGGCACAAACCCTCTGGCATATCCCCTCCAATCATACATTATCTGTAAATATTTGTCTAATCCTTTTTTTTCCTTTTTGGTTTGTTTATTTGAACAGTGAGAGTTAATTAAGATGATTTTCAACAGAAGCTTATGCAAATGATAACATCTCAGGGAAAGAAAAAATACCCAGAAACATGTTGGCCCTTAGAGTCATTATTAAATCGGAGCTTTTAACTACACAAGGCATCACAAACAGACTGCAAATGGTGTTAGTGTAGTGCATGCATGTATCTTGGAAACAAGGTTCAAGAATATGTCATGTTTATTCATGAGTACAAAGGAGTACACGTTGTGTCTTACAGGTTAACAGATTTCTGAAGGCTAAAATAACACTTGTTTTTCTACTGAAACTGCTTATAGGTGCCATGTGCAAAGACAAAACAAGAGCTTTCATTATAAACTGGTACATGCCTCAAATAATGTGGCGTACAGATAAACGATTACTTGACGATGAGGCAAAAACATGGCGAAGGGAAGAATAATATCAAACATTTTTAGATGGGCTTTCCTTACAGGCATTTCCGGCATTATAATCTTTCTGCTTGAATGGAATGATGAGATTCACTCAGTACATCGGGCTTATAAATACCAGTGAATGAAACCGAATATGGCCAGGTGGGATTCACAAGAACAATCATGTTGAAACTGGTCAGATGGTTAAACACATCGTTCTGACGATGCTGGAAAAGGGCTGAATTTTGAAACCAACAGTCTAACAAGCACTTCACGCGATGACTGGCCAGCTACAGTATGTGAAGGTGAAAAGGCAGCCATCTGTCCTTCTGCCTTCCAGGAGGGTTTCAGTTCAGTAGTTTCAGTTCTGAAACAGCAAACCTTCGGTTGTGGTTGGACAACTTGAACCCATTTTGAGTTCTAAATTTATTTCTTTGCAACTTTTTTTTTCTTTTGACATTTGACACTGAAGGCAGGAAACAACGCAAGTCAGCGAGGAGGCTGATATGTGACAAAGTGAAGTGGCTGTCTCGCTCAGAGATGAATTACAACAACAGCAACAGTGAACATTTGAGCATTTGGTACATGTGGTCAATTCCCCACGCAGCTGTGAAAGCACTTACTAAGGTGCCTTGATTCGAAGTAGAGTGTTACTATACCAGGTATTAATACTAACTCCAAGCTGCTTTAACCTCCTAGGACCTGGCATCCACATATGTGGACATCACATTTTGTGTTATTTAGACCAAAATACTCAGTTTTGCTCTACAAGGGCCTGATATCCACTTACGAGGACATTATACTGCTACTGTTCTATCAAAATTTTAAACGAATATCCTCATATGTGGCTCTTATTTTTCTTAAAAACAAAAATAAGTTTTAAAAAAAAATCTGGTAATTCTTTGTTTTTACATTCATCGGGCCCCAATGTGACCAAATATCAAAGAGAAATTAAAAATGCATGCTGTGGAAGAGTTTGGGTCTTAGGAGGTTAAATTTACTTACACAAGCCCTCTGGCACATCATCTGCAAATATTTTTCTAATCCTATTTTTGGGTTTGTTGAATCAGACCTAATCACTGCAAAACAAGTATGCATGCGTGGACAAATGTAATTTGTTTAGACATGTCAACACTCACTGAAAACTGCTTGCGTTTTCTTCCAGGCTTGCTACTTTTAGGTGACTTCTCCTCCATCAGGTCTGAGTCCAGTATTGTTCTCTCACCCTATCAAGAAAAAATGCATGCCACAATTTAGACAAAGTACCTGCAGCTGCTTGGGTAAAGATGCATGTAACACTGAATGATTTAATTAGTGCATTTTTGTGTACAATCAGCTAGATGGCAGTTTCACCTCCACCAAAGATGCAGCACAAGTGATACTAGATCTATAGGAAACAGAGACAACTGCACTACAGTGAAACACTTGAACATTTGGGAGGGCTGGAGCAGGTCCTCCAGTGTCTTTGGTTGAGTGGACAATGAGACAGATAGAAACTGAATGACACATTCCTTTGAAGTAGGCTGAAATGAAAGCTCCTCGGACGCAGTGCTGACCTTCCACAGACAATTCCCTCTTGACACCGTTACAAAGACATAGATCGGCCCCCACCTTCCCCTGCTGCAATTTCCCTTTGATTAATAAAACTGTCTACCCCCAGGAACAAAGCCCCATGTCTGCCATCACCAAGTACCCCTGGGGTTGACGGGAGAAAAGATGATCCTAATGTAGATGCTTTGAGTTTCAATATTGACTGAATAGAACCACCAGTACCAGGTTTGAATGCAAATGAGAGTGCAACGCCATTCCTGACAGCTGCAGTGGGGGGGTGGAGGATGGAGGGCCGGGTCCTTATTAAATTCCTTCAGTACTGAATGTGAAATTCCATCAAAGATAAATGGGGTCTCTGCACTGTAGGCATTCTCCAACCTCTGCTGACATGTTGATAAGTGTATGTATGTCTAATCTCTAGTGAGATGGCGTAGTACAACATGATAAAATGTTACTATGAGATAGTACAAGCTTTTGTCTATATATAATGGGTGGAGTTAAGTCTAGCAAGAGGAGTTACTGAATTACGGAGGTAAAGTGGTATAAAACATTAATAACTTTAAGAAGCAGCAAACCAGAGTAAAAGCAGTCTCCAGTGCATATCCACAGTTAATTTGTCATCTTAAAGACATTTAACTAAAAATTACAACAATGAACATATGAAACTACGTCGGATTTAGTGTATTTCAATATGACACAGAATTACTGTGCTATGCAGACTATGGACCCATTAGTGACATATTCATATCCATCCCTTGGAAGTATCAAACTGCAATTAAAGATAAAAGCAATTATGGCATTCCTTTAACCTTGGATGTTGGATCTCATGTGCTGGGAATTTTTTCATACCTGAGCTGTCTGCGCTTCATCAAGAAGGTGATGCCATGAACACAATCCTTCAGCAATACATGGAGTGGAAGGCTGCGGCGCGTTCATGGATAGAGCCTGGTGGGTTTTCTATGTATGGCTTATTTAGGGAGTCATAAATACACAAGACATGTTGCCATTTCAATACTGTTTGTGTGCAAAGGTGGCGCTGGCATGAATTCTCCAACTTTCCAAGTGGCACGTTGACTTGAATGGGCATTCCAGCTAAAACTTAAGAGTCTGGGAACTTCCTGCTTCCGACAGAATGCAGGATAACTGTGGGACTGAAAAGCGAATCCAAGGTGGAAATGCCTTGAACCTTAATTATTTCACAATGACCAGTAGGAGGCGACTCTTGTAGTTGCAAAAAGAAGACTTGCTGTATAATCTATGAGTAAATGGGCCTACTTCTCACTCAATTTATGACCTCAGTAAACACTCTCCTACTGAGTTTAAGACCTCATTCACTCATTTCGCGTGCTGTTTAACACAGCATGACGTTCATTTTTTAAAATTATGGTTCCATTTACAGTAAATTAACAATAAAGCAGGTTATGCTTTAGGATTTGACTCATAGTGTGGTATTTTGGTGGGGGGGGGGATTGGCTGTGGTTCAGGAGGTAGAGTGAGTGATCTATTTTTTGGAAAATTTAATCCCTGATTCCTCCAACTCGAAGCATCCTTAGACAAGATACTGAACCCCAGGTTCCTCCCGATGTATTCTTTGGAGAGTGAGTATATGAATGCTAGGTCATAAGTGTTTAGGAATAGAAAAAAGCACTTCTATGAATGTTTGTGTAAATGGTTGAGGCTTATAGTCAGTGTTGGGGAGTAACGGAATACATGTATTGCCATTATGTATTTAAAATACAAAATATGAGTAACTGTATTCCGTTACAGTTACCCTTTAAAAAGAAGAGTGGAAAAGTACGAGCTGTCAAAGAGCAGAAACGGGAGATGAAACCATGCAAATATAATAACAACCACTGCAGCCAAAAAGAGTGCCTGATGAGCCCAGTTGTAAGTAAGCTATTAAGACTTGACTGTACATTGTGATCGTATTTTCCTCTGAAACAATAAGTTCCGTTTGAGCAGCCTTTCAACGCCTCGCTCTGTCTCTCGCTAGCAAAGCGGACTCAGACAACAAAGTAAAGCTAGTTTTCAGCTACAAGCCCGACATGAACCCGATGTATTAGCCAGAGGTCCTTTTACAACGATTCGGAGCCGCTGACCTGTTCTATACACTCGCGGAATAGTTTTCTATATGAGATCGCTGCAAAAAGTGCAGCCTTGCCTAATGTCCACCTACTGTTACTCATTTTATATTAAGATTCAAAAATCTAGTTGCTATTGGTATGGAGAGTATACTTCAGTTATAGTAATAAATCACACAGCAATAGTACATGCATGTAGTTGTAAAAAGCATGATAATATATTAAGTAATCCAAAGTATTCCGAATGCATTTCTCTCATTGAGTAACTTAACGGAATATGTTACAAAATACATTTTGAGGAATGTACTCTGTAATCTGTCATGGAATACATTTGAAAAGTAACCTTCCCAACACTGCTTATAGTAAATAAGAAAGCAAATTGAGTCCATATATGCTCCTGTTACATTTTTTTAAACAAGATGGCAGCAGCAAAATGAGACTAAGCAGCCCACAAATCAACAAGCTGCTTCAAAGTGCATGTGCACGTCTTTTACTTACACTGCATGACTTCATCTGGTCTTCCACCCTGGTGTTACATGAAAACATTTACCTCATAGATTATACTCTAGTGTCATAATTTATTCTGGAATTAAAGAACAGGAAATGAGGCCACAGGATCCATTCAGCATCAGATCTAATTAAATCATTTCCTTTTATCAGCACAAAGGGTTCAAAAGTCAATTAAATGTTCAAATTTAAACACTTAGGGGGTAAGGGGTTCTTGATTTGGGCAAAAAGATTACAAGCTGCTAACTGGGCCTTGGAGTTAATTATTCTTTCAACTGCTGTCTCAAAAGTCAAAAATTAACCTCATATGTTAAACCAAAATGGACGGGATTTCCTTCATTTTCTCAGAAAATTATTTAAAGAGGAACAATTTCATTTTAGCCGTACAAAATGTGCCCTTTGACGATGATCTTGTCATGTGAAAAAAAAACTTGCAGTATGCAAAGTGAGTTTTTACAGTAGCCTTAGTGTTGAGCATATTTCATGAAGTACCTGGTAGCTGTGACATTCTGGGTTTGAGTCAGTCCTACAGTAAAATCTGCAACTCATCCGATTCTGTGCTGATGAAATACTATAACTATATAATATGTTTAAAAAAATACCATAAAAGTACCACAAGGTCTACTAAATAATTTAAGGGCAAGGGGTTTTAATCATTATAGGCAGTTATTTCAACCGTCTGGCCACGTTTCGCCCTCAGTGTCTGCCATAGCCATCAATGCTCCTGGGAGATAAACTAATTTGCATAAGGAAATAGATATAATCAAGGTAAATGATACTCTGATTGATGGGCAGAGGATTAAAACTGGAAGAAATGGTTATAAAATAAGTGAAAATAATGACATTTTTGTTAGAGATAAGCATTTGAACGGTTATTTTTACACGTAGATTTGAAACCTTTTGTAAGAGAATGTGTTTTGATGATGGTTCCAGTTCATTGTGCGATCACTAATAGAGTGCCTGGTGCGTCGGTTTTTCCCTACCAGGGCGGCAGAATTTGCATAGATAATAGCACGTTTTGAGTGCAGCCTGGTGTGCAGGCTCATTTGGGAACCACTTACATGGATGACACAATTCAGTGGTGCCTGGCTATCTCTGCAAGGACAGCACAGCACAGCGCTCCTCCAGTTCTCTGTTAGAGAGCTCAGGCTGAGGTCCTCCGACTGAGGACAACACGCCATTTTCACATTCAGCTTCGCCCTAATATTTTCTGAGAAAAACAACAAAAAAAGCCTGGAATATAATTTGTTCTTGCCTGGAGTGAACCCTACTACATTGTCAATATCTCTGCACTATTTCCGTCTGGGTAGCCAGTTATTTAAGGCAATGTCTGTTGCCAGGCAACAAGACTAAGGGCAGTACTGTGTAATGGGAACACAGAAGAAGAGGACAGATCCCCCCAGCAAAAGAGCTGTCGAGCCATTCCAGCTCCATCTCAACCTACACCAGCCAACGCCCACGTCACCAACCACCATTATACCAGTAAATGTCACAGAATACAGCTGCACCTCCCAACAGCCTCTTCGGTGCCGCTGCTATTGCTGCCACACAGGTGATGCTGCAGTTACACAGGGACTGAAATTACAAGTGCGTCTGCATCATGAAAGGTGACAAGGCACGTCACGTGCTGTTAGATTCTACTGTAAAAATTTGCCTATTTCTTCACTGAATAGAGGAATTCATTGCAATGAGGTCTGCTCTAGCAATTCTTTGGACTGCACAGATTAGTGAGTGTGGGTTAATGATTAACGGGAATCGTAAAATTGAGGAAGATTTGAATTGGTTTTGGCCTGAAGTGACTATAGAAATCAATCCAATCCACTTCCTTTCATTTTTAAGGCTCTATCTGTGTAACAGCACGGTCATAAAAAAATACAATTCATGTACACATACTCCGTGCCAAGATCATATGAAAATACAAACAGGCAGTGCATGCTATATCACTGCAGGACGAGCTCAGGGGTGAATAATGTCTTTTTAAATCAGTGCTTCCGAAGACATTAAAAGAAGCACTTTTCAGTGATGGACGATCAAATCCAATTCAATCTTGAGCTCAAGTCAAGTGATTCAGAAACCCTCCCGACATCTTTTTAAAATCACCAGATCATGAGTTAAGTTCCGCAACGTGTCAAGTGACGCATTTGTTGTTGTTGTCACACACGTGTTTCTTACCATTGGATTTCCAGGTGAATCAGCAGTGGTGGTGGTGTTGGTGAGAGTGTTGGACGGCATCATTGAGAGTCTTATGAGCTTATGGGTAATGTCTGATGATGGGTAGTGTAGATATGGACTTTCACGTTAAAAGGAAGTTGAAAAGTTTAAAAGAAAATAAAGCAATGACGGATGATCCCCTCTTCTTCCTGCTCTCCTGGAAGTTAAAAGAAGAAAAGCAATGGTAAGATATGTTCAGCAAGTTTGTCTTTAATGTGTTGATTCTTTAGTTTCATGCAGACTAGATAATCCAGTGACATATTTTATGTATCTTCTCTAAAATGAAGTTGTTTTACCCCGAGCATCAGCTTTCTCTTTGCTGAGTACACGTCATGTAGCTATAGGACCCTCACAGGCTTCTATAGATACTGTATGGCCACTATATCCTACAGGCCCCTTTACACCACATGAATGTGTGTTGTGCAGTAGACGACATGAACTGGGTGCATCGTGCAGCCTGAAAATAAAGAGCGCGATGCTCCAAACTAAGCGCAAAAATACTTGTATTTTTGTGGGGACATTTTTCAAAATTCATTAATATTTCATTTCCATCGTGAGAGTCTGGGTTAAAGTTACTCCAGCGGTCTGCCTAACGCGCAAAGCGAAGCCACAGTTACACTGTTTTGCACTCGTGGAAATTTACAACAACAACAAAAAAACAACAACCTATATTCGTACAGGATGTGTTGAATCTAAGGGCTAAAATGAGACTGATGACACTCGGTTGTGATTAATTTAAAACATGCTGTATGTAAAACACACTGCCGGATTTACGTCCACGCTCGTGGAAAATAAATGTAGGCAACAACCAGAACGTGTTAAAAAATAATTTATTATAAGGCCACACAGGCGTTCAGTGTCACCGCATTTCCATGCCATCAGCCTGCAATCAGGCCACACGCTTACACCATACTACGATCGACTGATGTGCATATATTATTCAACCGGCTATGCGTTAAAAATTGCAAAGTTTTAGACGTCTTTTTACAGCAGGGGAAGTCTGCAATATGACCCAGGGGATTGTGGATCTTTTACAGGCCACGGACACTGAAGGATAACCCCCCCGTTATTTCCTTTAATGAGGCCACAGCTTTGAGAAGCCGCGATGCTGGTTCCGTGCTCCAAACCCGGTCAAGTTCACATCTCGACGTCCAATCAGCACATCTGCAAAAAGCGAACCCTAAATCGCTATTTCCCCATTTCCATCGAGCGCCTTCCGGTCGTTCACGTTTTTTGTTCACATAAAGGTTACCCTTCCTGCGTGGTTGCTCGTGGCGGGTTAAACAAATTTACATGCGTGAGTCACTGTGTGTCATTACCCGGTTTTCCCAAGTCCCAGGCCTGACCCTTTTTGTCTCGCTTGCTCCCGGAGCCTCCTTCCTCTTCTCTCCCCGTCCTCCACCTCCCCAGCCGGCCAGCTCTCTTCCAGATGCGCCGCTCTGACTGCAGGGGCCTGAAGTGTGCCTGCTTTTCTCTGGGTCCTAGAAACAGTCATATATCGTGGACTCAACACATTTGCAAATATCTACATTTTTGCACGATAATAGGGCTGGGTATCGTCACTGATTTATATAATCGATTAGATTCCGATTCACAAGGTCCCGATTCGATTGGATTTCGATTGAAATTTTGCGTGAGATAAACAGCTTAAAAGTAATTTCTTCGGTACTAAACAGCAGAAATAAGCAATAAGCAAGAAAATTATGCAGAAAACTGAGATTTAAGATGGGAAACTATTCTTGAACTACACTGACAGAGAGAGAGAGAGCTGTGCAGGAAGTGTGATTTTATCCTGGTGGAAGCAAAACAGCAAAAATTAGAGTAATTAATGACCATATTTATCAAATTTAAAGCGTAGTTTGATCTTCTTTTACTGCTGGTTCAGTGCATTTTGGTCGGAGAGCGACAAAACCTGCACCATCAAAATCTACGAGGTGTCGAGTCTGCGCTTTGTGTTTAAGTCTTTGTGTTAATAAGAAAATCGATAATTGAAACCCAGCCCTACTCCATGTGTATCCCCCGAACATTTGGGATGCCTTCATATGTTTATTCTTGAGTATTTACCAAAGCTATTATAATTAACTAAACGAATATTTGGGGAATGCGTCTATTGAGATTTGTGTACATTATAATGTGTGCATGACTGTGAAAATAAATGAAACTAAACTGAATTGAATTGAAAACAAACACTCAAAGTAAAATTTTTAAAAAAAAAAGCTCAATTGGAAATGCAAGTTTTTAGTAACTCTGGCCTTTACCTTATACTCTAACATGAGACAGGTAAAGGGGAATCCTGTATAACAAAGATAATTCAGGCTGGGACTCATGCTACCACACTGTGTGCACTGAAGACCACAAGGCTGCAGGGATGCCTCTATAACTTTATTTACAGGTCTACGCATTATTGCACAATTGGAACAATACTATGCTTAGTTTCTAAACTGATTTTACACCAGAGACATTTTAATGGTCCAGATGTCCCCTAAGTGCTGCTCTGGTTGGCCCCAGTGATGTGACCTTAGGGTAAAAATAAGCAGTAAACCAAACCACATTTTTACCACTGCCCCCTTAGAGAGTCCCTTAGAGAGCCTGTGCCAAATGACAATATGCACTTGCAGTCATAACCAGTCCTGAGCGGTTTTGTCCTTTATGTGTGTGTGTAGTCCCCATCTCATTTTCTGCTCATTGCATATTCAAAAGATTGTCCAAATCTCGCATATTAAAAAAAACCTGATGAACCAGATCATTTAAAGCTATCACCAGCAGCTGTTGAAATGCCATGCACGTAAAAGTGACACACTGACGAAATATGCAAGATAAGTTCTTAAATGTATCAAAATACACAAATACTAAGTTGAGAAAAATGAAACAACCAAGCATGCAAGAAGTTTCCTGTTTGGAAATGATTGTTGCATTTTTAGTATTGGCACTGAAACACACAAAGGCTTGAACTTGTTCAAATGTAGTGTGTAATACAAGTAATACATGTGTAATACAAAATAATGACAAAACACACACACACAGGAACCTGGAGAGACTTCCTAGTTTTTATTTTGTTTCTTTTATGGGCCCCCTGGTGGCTGTGGGGCCCCAAGCAGCCATGTAATTAGCTAATGCCTGAAGCCAGCTTTGGGGTCTGGTGAAGTAACACTTGTGTCATCTATACCTATTTTAATTAAACTGCAATGTGTGTTTTACTTCTTGACGCTGGTGTAGACTTTTTCTTTTAATGCCCCACTTTTTTTTTTTTTTTTTTACATATTTATGGATTGTAACATTCCCTGCACAGTCTGTTCATCCCTGTTCAGACCCTTCAAATTACTCGTAAATGTGCCTTTGTTAGATTTAGACATTTGTGATTCCTTTTTCATTCTTTTTTTTATCCTAGATTTCTTATTCTGTACGCTAATTGGTACCTGCGATGCTTTGTCTCTGGTATCTAATAAGGGATGGGAGGACAACAGTAGCCTTCAATCCTTTCTCGGTCAAATCAACAGTTTTAGAGAAGCAGACAGTTCAACTGGCGAAACGCAGTTGGGACTAATAAAATGTTCAAAGTTTCACTGTGATGCCTGTAAGCGCTGGAGTGGAGGCTGTGACAAATCAAAAGTAATTTCTGTGAAAAAACTTTGGTACGTTTCCTGTAAAAGAAAGTTTACTTAAACAAAGACAATTTAAAGTCATTTACATTATGCATTAATACATAATAATAATAAGGTTTTTAAATGCAAATTACAAGAACAGAACATCAAACAAAAGGAAATAAAAACAAGTTTAGAGATGTAAGAGTAGGATAATTCATGATGAGCTTTTAAGGCTCAGCTGAAGGCAATACACAATATTAAAGGTATTAACATTTAGTATCTGAGATCTTTGCTCGGTTTTACTCAGTAACTTCTAAGTCCTTGTTTAATTTGCCCCCTGGGAACAGTTAGTATCCTTTATATCGCAGTAAAGAGTCACATTAGTAGGATTTATTAAGATGGCAAAACAACACAATAAAAAAGAAGCTGGACAAAGGTATGAGTTTAAAAAAAACAGTGCAAAGGTCTAAGATTCACTTTATTTCAAATGTATCTTAAATTAAACGTGCAAAAATGCATGCAGTATATCAAAATGTTTGGGACTATAGTCCATATAGAATTCTTCATCTTGCACCATGTCTGTGGTTTTATCATTTTCATTTTATTACTCACTATTGCAAACAACCATCTATACCCGTACATGCCACTAGACGCAGTCGCCCAATGCCAGATTCCGGGAAGGCTAAATGTTCACCGAACAAATCCCTTTGGGGCAGCTTGAAGGCTTTTCATGGGCAATGAGGAAGAGAGGACATGTGTGCGTAGTTGGCAGATGTGGTTCACTGATATGGAAGTAGCAATGGCTCCTCTTTCTCATAGTGTCATTGGGACTGAGTGGTTCATCTGAGGATAGCAGCAGCAAGACGATGGCACATGACCTACAGACATAAGCAGCGTGCTGCTGGCTAGTGGACACCCTTTGTCTATTCGTGGAAACCCCAAGAGGAGGATACTGAGAGGTCACAGTGTCCTGACCTCATGTCAACTTCATAGCTTTTGATATGATCTACGCCTGAAGTATTGGGAAAAAGGCCACACTCTTTTTGATATAGAGTTTGGTGGGCTTCAGTTTTTGCTCGGTTATTCTGTTTCTCTGCTTCTTGTTTAAAAGAAGATGCTGAAAAGGTGGTCGTACACAAAAGATTAAAATCAAGGGTACTCACACTTTCTTGTGTCTGCAACTTGGAAATACTTGTGTAAGGTTGGCGAAACAAGCAGAAACTGAGATGTAAAGAAAATAGCCTGTTAAACAAGTAAAATATGGATGGATATTACACTGTAGACTTACCTATATTAACAAAGGATGAAACACTCATAAGACAGCAAGTGATGATTTGTCCTTAAATACACATTGGAGTAAACATTTTTTTTAATCTACTCTACATGAATGAAGTGCATATTAAATAAAAGGGATGTGACCAACATTACTTGCAAAGTTTATCTATTTCCTTGAACTCTATACTTCCTGTATTAAGTGAAATACATGTTAAAATAGCATAACAGCATGTGTCTTCACCACTAATGCATTGAAATAAAGGAAGTAATACTTTAAATGTGTAAGAATGACCTCATTTACAAGTGTGAACATCAAACTAGACAAAAAAAGTGATCAAAGAAACCCAACTCAACATTTGCACTGCAACAAACTTGCAAGTACATTTCAGGATTCAAAAGCAGTTATCTTAATGTTTCTATGCTACAATGAAACCTAAGACTTTTACTGCCCCTATTCTTTTAATTGGTATAATTAATGCTGGAGAACGTAGTCTAATTAAAAATAATAATACTGCTATGTACAATTCAGCAATGAAACACTAACTAAAATTAGTGAATGAGATTTTTTTAAGAACATTCACTATAAATTAGTAGTGATGAGAGTGGCTATGAATGATGCTTCCATTATGTGTGAATTGTAGCCTCAGTTTCCTGTTCTTAGCTGACATGAGTGGCACCCAGTGTGGTTTTCTGCTGCTGTAACCCATCTGGTTCTAGGTAAGACATGCTGTATGCAAATTTCTGCATACCTCAGTTGCAACGAGTGGTTACTTGAGCTACTGTTGCTTTACTGTCACCTCAAAGCAGTCTGACCATTCTCCTCTGACCTCTGGCATCAACAAGGCATTTTCTCCCAGAAAACTGCCACTCACTGGATATTTTCTCTTTTCCTGACCATTCTCTGTAAACCCTAGAGATGGTTGTGTGAGAAAAAGACGACAGGCCAGCAGTTTCTGAAATACTCAAACCAGCCTGGCAACAACAACCAAGTCACCTAAATCGCTTCAGTATGAACTTCAGCACGTCATCTTGACTATGTCTACATGCATAAAAGCATTAAGTTGCTGCCGTGTGCTTGGCTCATTAGAGATGCATGTTAATGAGCATTTGCCAGTGAGTACATGTTACTTGCCACCAATGATAGCTGATGTATGCATCAAGTGATGATAAATAAAAAAACGTGACCAGCCGCAGCCATATTTTAAATCTTTTTAATATATCTCACATTTGATTTATTTACAAAAGACAGTGGCTTTGTGACATAAAACTCTGTTTTGTAAAATCAACATGAGAAACAATGGGTACCAGAAGCATAACCATACAGAACACATACATAGATAAATAACATCAGGGGAGCGTTGTCGCCGAGGTTGTCCTCGTTACACATTGTCTCTCTGCAAACATTAAAAGGATCACGATGTATGCACCTCTGTGTGACCAGCTATGTTATAATTGTATTACCCCGAGTTTGGTCTGACAGGGTATGTACATACAGTATTGCCTCTGCGTTGGTTAAAATGACATCAGTGACTCTCTATCAGTAGATCTGGAATGTGTGTGTGGTTTTTTAAATTATCTTTTTTTCTGAAATATTTAATATCAGTTTGTTTTTGTTTGGGGATTTTTTTTTCCCCCAGCAGATGAAATCATTAAATACGAACATCTTCAGGCATTCTGTGAATAAACTATGAACAACAACGTACTAATGCAGATATACTTTGATATATACCTGGAATTTGACACACAATGTCTGCAAACAGTTTGGCACAAATGTAAAGGCTGAGCATGAGTAAGTTTCCCCCAGAACATAATAAATAAATAAAATCAAAAGCTAAAACAGACATAAAGGCTGATAGTATTTGCTGAATGGTTACTTTGTACAGCACTCTACAGAACAGCTACAGGCACGAACTGAAAGAACAAACGGAAAGCTCAATTTTGCACCGGAATGCATGGTTGAAATGACGGGGAAGACAGGAACTCGCTAAATTTTTACCTGTGCAGTTTTGTAATTTTGGGACCTTTGACGCTGGATCAACTTTTTGACAGCAGGGGTCCCAGAATTGTACTTTACGGCACCTGCTATATATTATATTTGGGCAATTATACAAGTGAATCCTTATTCCAACAAAATCATTACAATAACGATACTCCACTAATATTGTAAACCATAATAACAGTAATGATAACGCAGAGCAGAAAAGAGAACTTAATGAAAAACGTCACATTAAGAACAACAATAACAGAGGAGTGTCTTTTTGTTGTTTTTCTTGACACAGTGTAACAGGTTGTTCAAACCCTATACTTAGCTTATAGCACAGGCTTAATTTACAAATCTCAAAGCAGAAAAAAAAAATGTAAATAAATAGATCACACTTTTTGTAGTTTAACTGAGGCAGACTTTACCCTGCGCTTCTTTCTGGGACTGAACACATCCCTCTTAAACTGCTCACCAACGTTTACCAATCAAGCATTTACTTAAAAACCCGATGTTGCCTGTTTTCATATGAGATGAAAGGCTACTCTGAAGGACAAAACAGTGAGCTAGACAAAAATGTAAAATTAACTGAGACTCACTCTACTAGTGACGTAGGATAAACTTCCTTTCATGTTAACAGCTGCCTCCTTAACAGGCGAATCACTCTGCTTTTCCACAAAAAGTACAAATTCACACACAGACAAACTATATTCAACAACATGCTTCACTGAAATCTCCTTTTCTTTGAATCCAATAAATAAAACAAACTTGACTTGTTAGAATGTGAAACTATTTTGGGAAACTTCAACAAAACCAGTGACCACAACTGCACTATTCTGCAGTTAAATCCTCCATCTTCAATTAACATTGATCTTAGTTTGTGGCAAAAGATTTCTTCATGTTACCATCACATTTCACCTAAATTACCTCTGCAGTCCCTGAGCACCTACCTTCATTGCACATACACATTGTCAATATTCTCGAAATAACAAAATAAAGCTATTAAAACATTATCTACTTGCTCACTAAAACCTTAAATCCTCAAATTTTATAACTCAAAACTAAAAGTCAGTGCCTAATTCATTACTATTTAACATCCTGAGGTGCTTCTCTATACTTTAAACCAGTGTATCCCAACCTTTTGGAGCCACGGCACATATTTCCCATTAGAAAAATCACACGACACACCACCAAACAAAAATGTCACAAAAAGCATATTGATCATTTTCCCCGGCACCGGCCATAGCGGAATTGGTTTGGTTTGTCCCCAGTATACCTTTTTTGCTTTCTTCTGACCACTACTCATGCTAGGGCAACCCATTTAATTAGAGCAGCCAGTTATACTGCCCTCTAGTGGAACAGAATGTAATAGTTCTGCCAGTCGCTGAGTACTAATCAGGTGGAAACAGATAACGGCACACCTGATCATTTCTTACGGCACACCTATGTGCCGTGGCACAGTGGTTGGGAAACACTGCTTTAAACAATAAATACTGAGGCTACCAGCTAGTCAGTGTCATTTGCAAGGAGGCACCATGCTGTGCTGAGCGGTACAATGCCCTTCAGGTGGTTCAGTTTTCACTGGGAGGAAACAAGGCTTGGCTCATTATTGTGTATAGAGCAGCCCCTCGGTTTGTAAGCGCACAGCCCTCTTTATTTGCAAGGGTTTGCTCACTGAGAGCACATTAGCAGCAGAATAGTATAGACTCATCGAGTGTGTTTACATGCTCCTGATATTCTGGAAACAACAGTGCTAAAAGTTCCATGCTATTCCTTATTCATTCCAAGATTTTTTTTAAACGATTAAAGGAAAAATTCAGCCTTGTGGAAACTGCACCTGCTTGCTTTCTTGCCAAAAGGAGAAAATCAAAATCAGTGTCAGATGTGTACTCTGGTCTGGAAGGTAAATGCAAGACAATAGCACTCCTTGCAATCACTGTGGTCGCTGAAAGGTTGCCATGGTCACCAGCAGTTTGCATCAAAGACTTGTCTGCAAACATTTGCAAACTACTCACCAAGCTGTAGCGAAACTGTTTATAGTAAAACAGAAACCAGAAATGGAGAACTTATGCCGTCAAAGTAAAAGTTGTGCCTTTTGAAATGTGTTAGTTGCAGACGATAAGGAAACTTTGATTTTTTTTTTTCTCACACTTTTCACAGCATCACTGTTGCTTGCAGACAAATTACCATCTCCATTGCAAACTACAGGTAGCCAGATAAAGGTTTTTGATGCATCACCTTATGTGCAACTAGTTTCAATTAGCAACCAGGGGCTCGTTGACTGGTTTCTAGACCTGTGTGAGTCAGGCTTAAGCCAGTATTCTTGGCTAGAAGCGGGTGCTCAACAGCTAACTTGGTTTTGCTTGCTTTTAAATATTCGTTGAAAGAAAAATAGAAAAAACAACCAAATCTAGTGATTTTATTTTATTTTTCCCAGCTAAGTTAGCTATTTCCCAGGAAAAAAATTGCGTTGAACTATTTCTTAGACAGTTTTTGTGATTTTTGATTGCCAGGCCAATGGCTTCTGACAGACCAGCTAACCCTCCTCCGGCTTTTATACTAGATTAATCTAATTTTGTCCCAGCTTAATCCTTTCATAGCACTACGAGAAAGGAAATGAAATATTCCTTAATATGAAGCTTTTCTCCAGGCTGTGACCAGAGCATAGAGCGTCTTTGCTATTGGAGACTAGAGTGGCAGAATACAGATGTGCAGGTAAACACACTCAGCATGAATTCTGAGGCAGGACACTTCTGACACTCCAGCTGTCATCATAAACCCACAAAGAGCTGGCATAGTGTGTGTGGTACAGTACCTTTATCAAGACACGAGTGCAACGTCATGCAAAAAATATCAAAACAGAAAAAAAGAAATGCTAGTGCTAATCATACAAAAAGCAATGACAGGGAACATGTGGTGACAGCAGGTCGCCTTCATGTCGGGGCATTCCCAAGGTCATGTGTGTACAGAATCTTATATACAGATGATCTGCTGCGGTGGAACAGTTGGGAGAGAAAGCACAGCAAGCCATTCCTTAGCAGTCATGAGGGAAATCATTGGGTAATTACAGCAGTTTTTGTTTACAGGACAACATACATACTTGCTAATTATACACATCTTGCTACCAGCAAGGTGCGAAGAAACTTTTTTTTTTTTCACATAGTGAAATCCTGTTAGATTACAGCATGCATTACTCTACGTGCTAATGCCAGGGGGGTTCTTGTTGTTATTGTTGCTGATTCTTCCCAGTTAATGACTGTATGTCCTTACAGGATGGGATGGTGTTCTCTTTCCCTCAGTGCTTCTGTAATCTCACTGTGCCTGGATACACAAACAGAAGAGCTTGTTGACAGCCCGAAGAGTCTAGATGAATTAGTTGTTTTTTTTTAAAAAAAGAAAAAAAAAAGAATGTGGCAATACGCCACAGTGCATCGCTGCTTTTGGATGAAGTGTGACAGAAGGAGCCCAGTTCGAAGAGCCAAACAAGTATATTTTTCTTGGCTGATAAAGGTGCCATGCAAATATTTAGTCGGAGCCAATCATTCAAATCCAACAAATGAAGAAACAACACAGTCATTGTCATCAAAAGCTGCTGTTTCTGCAGTAATTTTATATTATCCTGTCAAATTTTGATTGATTTTATGTTGCAACAGAAAAGAAACCAAATATTGCATAGTTTGGTCTTGGCCAATCGTTATAATTACTATTACCAGACTTACCTCTGTCTCCACCATTCCTCATGTTGGTCTCCTCATCCTCTGCGCCATCGTCCACTTTAAAAAACAAGAACTACATTTCAGTGACAACAGTCACAGATATAGCAGAAAGAACACAGAAGTGCCTTTTTTAAGATAAGAAAAAAGGACTGAAGGCGAAGAAGAAGAAAAAAAAGCTAAAAACCTATTTTGTCTAGACTAACCTGAGTGAAGCTCTTTCACCAGTGACGACATGGTGTTTGTGATTGAGTCAGCAGCAACTAAAAGATCATTCCGAAGATTTCTAGGCACACCTGAGGAACAGAGAACGGAGAAGACATCAAATGACCAGTCTTGGAGTGTAACTTTGCGTAAGTATAATCTGCTTCAAAATCCTCTTTGTTTTACTGGTTTCAGACGCACCCTGAGCAAAGGCCTCCAGCACATCCCCTCCCACACCTGCCAGGCAGTCCTGTGGTGTGTGAGTTGGGGTGGACCCAGCCGAGGTGGAACGTATGGGCATAGGCATTGAGCAGCCTGCACCGTGGCTGGGAGAAGAGTGAGGGGAGCCTCCAGACTGTGACTGCAATGGATAAAACCATTTATGATAGTTACGGTAATCATCAGCACATTACCTAACCTCCAAACGTAGGAACCACATGCTGAAAGTTCACATGCAAGAGGGTAGAGCACAACTTCCAGGGAGCACTCTAAAAATAGTAGCAAAGTTGAAATTGGAGAGGTATACAACCAGATAAGCTCAAAGAAGAGACTGGCTACATTTACATCAGGATTTCTGATATTTATGTGTTTGACCCTGGCAGGTACAAAGACACTAGCTGACCGGTGTCACCAGGCATCTTCTTCCAGAAGCATAATAAGCGAAAAACATGGAATCTATGCTTGCTAACCTTTAGTGATTCTACAGAAAGAAGATAAAAAAACAAAGAAACCTAAATATCAGCCTAACATCAACTAATCAAATTCTCGAACAACCAGTTTAAATAGATGATGCTCTATTGGGATCACAGATTGCAGCTTTAGGAAACCTTTTTGCTTCTAAAGGTGACTTCTAATGAAATAAATCTTGACACAGATGTGACCAAAAGAACTTAATCCTTACTGGGAGAACAAACAAACAAACAAACAAACAAAATATTGGCTAAAAGCCACAAAC
>NW_024582446.1:90876-114317 GCF_018398535.1 Haplochromis burtoni
CCCCCCAAAAAAAAAAGACTTGTGGTAAAGCTATACTGATTGGCTTTACCTTGTCTGTCTATAGTACACCTTTACTGCATTCACAGGGTTAATGAGAACCATGCGTAGGTGTGCATGTGGGGCTTGTGCTGAGTTGGGAGCTATATCTCATAGAGAAAGGATCAGTGTGTGTCTCTGGGACTGTTGCAGGCCTGGGTTGATGGCTCCGTGCCAGGCAGCAGATGGCCAGCCAGACTGCAGTCATATTAGAAGTGAGTTTGTTAGCGCCAATGAAAGGAACAGGTCCCTGACATTTGGACCAAGAAAAACACAGTTCTCTCAACTCGCCTGGGTTAGAAAACAAATTTTAAAGATTGTGCCTCTACCGCACTGGCATGAAGCTAACAAGGAAGTGGTGGAGCAGAATCAAGTTTGACAACTAGATCAGTGTAATCATGTTAGGTAGTGGAATCCTATCATCTTTCTTAACAGTCGTCTTAAAACCTATTATAAACGCTTCCTTCAATCACATCTGTGTGGAGAGGGGAGCAGTGGACTAAGTGATGTGACTAGAGCAGGTATTGAGCCTTGCAAACTGAATTAAGGGCAACTTACAGCCTGCTTCTGCTCCTCATCCTATCAGCCAGCAAAGGTAAGCAGAGAGTGAGAGAGCAAGGAGAGTGAGAGCAACAGAATTAAAGCAATAAAAAAAGAGGAAAGGGGTTTCTGCATGCACCACATGGCACGTTTACATAAGATTACTGCTGTCTTGGTTTTGAAGACTTAAGGAAATTTTCAATTCATCAAATAAAGCCTAATTATGTAAGGTAGAATATCATTGATAAAACCTGTGAAATATAAAAGAATAACAGCAGATTTAGGACAGTTAATATCTGTTCTGTTCTGGGTTATTATATTCCCCTACTTGAAGATAAATCTTCTCCAAGCAGGTGAAAGTTTTACCTTTAGCAGCCTCATGAGACCCTCCAGCTGCACCATCAACTCCCGCCTGCTCTCTTGCAAGGCTGACATGCGCCTCTCCAGCTCATCCTTCCTGTGTCTGCCGAGGAAGGAGGAAAACAAAAGATTTATGCATTCCTGTTTTATTTGTAAGGCATAATCTCACACCAGTGCTTTGCTTTAAACTCCAAACAGACAACAAAAGATTCCTGGAAAATATTCTGTAAAGAAGGCGGTGTCATCTGAAACTGAAAGCATTTCAGATGAAGTCTATTTCAGAGACTTCATCAAAGTCTATTAGCAAATTATTTCATACACTTATGCACTTCCTGAAGAGCAGCTAAGTGAGGGGATTATTTTTGCGTCTGGGAGACAGACTTGCCTTTAGGTCCAATAATCCCCGGATCAATTAGAGCCACTCCAGTAGGCAGTCTCTAATATATATAGAGTCCCACGGCATTTGCATCAAGTATGTGCACCATAACCGGCATTATTAGGTAATATGTTTCCTCAATATTGAAAAAATGACATCAATGTCACACCTTAAACCAAGTGTGTCAACCTACAGCCATTAAGGTCAAATCCAGCCATTAACCCTCACCCTGACACTAACACTATGCTATCAGAATATGTGTTCTTTCACATTTTGGCATTCGGGAAACAAAGACTCCTGGATGCCAAATAACAAGGCTCTAGTGTGTTTTTCTGTTCTTGCTATGATTAAGCCCCAGTGTTCCCTTTTATTGATCATGAGCTCTTTGTTGTTCAGAGGTCTGTTTTAGGATAAAGTTTTGATTTGCTGCTTTTCATAAAGTACATGCACAAAAAATGGTCTAAAATAATTCTTTTATATATAAAAACATGACTCTGTGACTGCTTGTGGCCTCTTTTCAATTCTGCTTCTGGCTCTTTATCACCCCCTGGTGTCCATACTATGTAACTGTATATTGAAAAAAAAAAATTAAAGCACAGTAGCAATCATTTGTATGGCTAAAGTTGTCCTATAAGAAACGTACAAATATTTGCAGATTGTAAGCAGCAGTTATCTGTTCTTCATCCTGTGGCTGTATAAATGCAATAGGACATCTGTTCAGTCCAAATACAGCTCCACACAGAACACTGTGCTGTTAAATATTTACCATTTGATGATGTCTGCCCTAAAGCAAACATACTAAGAGAGCGTATTAATATATGAAAACCTGTTTACTAGTAAGAAACAATGTGGTTACGTGACATAAGACAGAAATTACCTCATAATTACCATATTAGGAAAATATTATCAATACTAACATGCCAAAAAGAGTCCACGTGGGGAGTACAACTGAAAAAAAAAAAACATGATACAAATGGATGAATGACTAAAGATTAATTTCGAAGCTAAACAGTTAAGCTATAAAACATTAAAAGATGATGTGATTTAAACCTTTGGCACAACTGTTGACTTGCAATGTTGCCTCTGATGCATTATTTAGGCCAGTTGACACAATCAAGGAGTCGTTCAAGGTAAAAAGTGCTGTAACATGTCCTCACAGGGTGACTCTCTCCCAGCAACTGAACCCAAGGGTCTCAGTGTCCTGCCAGCAAGACAAATGTCCATGCTGTTGTGGAAGCTAATGCTCCCTAATTAGGCACACATTAATTTTACGTAAAGAATGAGTTCAGTCCAAAAAAGTACAACCGCCCTGAGGTTTTGTTTGTTTTTATTTCTTTATCTTTTTGACCCCTTAATGATGATGTTATATGTGATGTATCGTGTCCACAGGTTGATACCTGAGGAGTCGTAGTTCGGTCAGGAGTGTGGGGTTCTGCTGGGCTTTTTCTGGTGTCGGCTGAGAGGCCTGTTCATGCTCCAAACGCAGCCTCTGGATTTCCTGCAGGATCTCTCTGAATATAGCAGACAGCAGAGACGAAACGTGAGCTTTATTACTCATGCTGTGTTGTCACATGTTTAAAAATACCTTCAAACTTGCATTTGAAATGATTTAAAATGTGAAAGGAAAAGCACATATTGCTTACATACTATACTCAGATGAGTCAAAGGACAAAGATTTAATAATGGGTTTACTGCCAATGCATTCACATGCAAGCAGCATTTTAATATTACAGATGGCTGAGAAACTTTCAAAGGAACAGCTTGATTAGCCACGCTGTGCACCGTTGTAATATTTTTAGCACACATATATAATCATCATCTCAACTAAAGGCTGTAACAGAAAGCAAATGAGTGCAACAAAATCATGCATCACTGCTTTACCACCAACAAGCCAAAAAATCAAATCAAAACCTGTCACACATGTATGACAATGGCCGCATGATAAGCTGTACCTGTTTTTGTTCTCCAGCTCTGCAATCAGCTGCCTCTGCTGCTTATTGGCATCAAAGTTGAAACTGAGATCTGTTGGAGGACATTGTTGCTGAAAAACAAAATTATCATAAAACAGTATTAAAAACACGGTGGGGAGAACAAAAGTTAAATACAAACAGCTATCGCGCCTGACCACAGCGAGCAGTAATGATGCTCCGCTGGAGACTTATTATGTTTCAGCATAAACAGGAACCACAGCGTCGCTTTATCCCTTCCATATATAACAAACAGTGACAAAGAAATCTACTGCTGCTGCTTCACAACAAAAGAGTTCAGCTGGCGAAACCAGCGGGGCGCTTTTTATTTTGAAGCATGTATGTGTCACCCTCGTTACCATTTTTCTTCACCAAAATGTGCCTTCAAAACATATTTTTTTCCATTTCTTGGAGAGGTTTAGGTTTAAATTTCTAAAAGGTAGCAATGGAATATGAAATAGTTAAGAAGGAGAGAGTTGTACTCTTCCAGCTCACGACTAGTGGAGCATAAAATCAGAAAGCAGTTTTTATTAAGAGAACCTGATTTTGTTTGGCTGCAGAGTAAACAGACCCAGCAGTTGGTGTATTTGTGATAAGGAATCTGGCTTGAGGAGTATTTGTTGCATATTTGAGCCACACTTTGCTGTTAACATGTTACCAGCATAGAAAGGACTAGAACTTTTAATCAGATGACATGTGCTCCTTACTTCACTGTATTTCTAGAAAAGTCATCAACGTAAGGACTACGTTTCCCATTGCTTAGAGATTTTAATGCCCTGAACATGTTCAACTCCCAGCTTGGCTGACCTTCAACTTGAGTCATTTCCCTGCTCACTGCGCCATGTGCCCTGCCTATTTCTCTACAGCGCTCTGCTAAAAAGTAAAAATTCCTTAAATCTTTCTAAAACAAATACAAGTCATGGAAAATAAAAGCTCACATTTCAGTTTCAAAATCCAAGTTCCCTATGCTGATGAAGAAAACCTGACAAAAACTTCAAAGCATCAAATCTGAAATGCAGGGTGACTGATGCCCACCATGGGGTCTCATACTCACTGTGGAGTTGCCCGCCTCAGCTGCCAGGCGGGCAGCGTATCGAGCGATGAGGCGGTGCTCTTCATCTAGCCGACTGGGACTCTCCAAGACACTGCCCAAAGTCAAAGATAGAAAGACACATCATGCATGCGTGCACACATGCACACAAGCATAGACAGCAACAGTGACTCAAATGTCAAAAGCGCTTATGTAAGTAGAAAGGAACAAAAAAAATTGCATGGCGCAAGTGATTATATAAAATAATTTGCATGAAAACAAAACTTCATAATTAAGGCGACCTTAACAAAGGACAATTGGCTTTGACTGCAGTGTTGATAGACAGTCTGAGGTACAGTAATTGGTCATAACAATGAACTGTGATGGATAAGAGAGAATGCAGCATGCCAAATGCATTTGTGACTGTGCCAATGCCCATTCTGGCCATTTCATCACTGACTGGAAATGTCAAATAAGGCGCAAGACTTTAAATGACCATGGGTGTGGCATATGGTGCGGACAGACGACAGGACATATGCTGTTCTTTCTCGGCAGGCGGTCTGCAGTGAAGAGTGAAGGACAGCTGATATGGAGTTGGGCGCTATCTGAGAGTAAGTGATGATTAAGACCATTAAACCCAATCTGGCTTCAAACTCGCTGCATCAGCAACCACATGGCCTCAAAAGGACTGATAATCAGCCTCTTAATTAACATTTGTATTTGAATCTTATCTATATATATAAATCTGCTAGTGTACTGAGATCATTTCAGCTATTTTTTTCAATGTTTTTTTCCCAAAATTTCACTGATTACATCATTAAATAGTCACTGTACAATTTGACATATTTTTAGATACTATCACCTGACTGGAGGAGATTAAACATGGTCCACTAGAGGAGAAATCACTCAACCAACATGTCATAGCATTCGTTTTGAGCCAGATCTCTGAAAATGTCTCGTTAAGTGGGGCACTTTCTAAATAATTTACCTTCTCGTCCTCAGGCCAAAGCACAGGCAGAGTCTGAGGTTTCTTGTAGAATTAAAGTAATGCATTAACATACGTCAGGAAGCCGTTTGGGTTGAATCTTCAGGCTGGAAGCAGCTCCAGTGTTTTGTTCTTCAGGGAGTTTCTTGGCACCACCTGATGGCCTGAGCCAGGTTTCAGACAGAGATGCATGAACTACCTTTAAGCGCTCCAAACTGGCATCTTTCCCAGATACTTATTTTAGTTGTAAGCATTTTTACTCAAACACAATTTCTCAGACACCACTGTGTCTGTCATGTTTACCTATTTCAGCTCAGCGTGGGCAGGCTCAGAGTTCAGATTTCTGGTTTCTTTGACGCTCCTATAAATAAAGACTAAATGACTTTTAAGTGACAGATTTTGGATATCAAGTGTTTACAGCACTAATATCAATATATATGATTTAGAGTAAATTCATCCATTTTCATAAAAAACAGCAAAACATTACATTAGGTCATTTGCCAACCACTACAAGTACGATAGAGTGACGTTAATATGTTTTTGAACAATGACGCAGTGTTTGTAGTTTTACCTAGGTCACCATCACATTGGATTTTAACCAAACACTAAATATGTCATTGAAATAAAGACATTCAGCTTTAATTCAAAAGTTTTGCATCAGCTGTTTAGGACATTCAGCCATTTATACATAGTTTGCCATTTTCAGAAACTCAGAATTAAATGGACAATTGGATGACGAGCAGTTTTGTGGCTAGGTGAGGCCTGTTTCCTGGTTATTTACAACGATCTAAGTGGATAAAAGATCTAACGCCTAAATCCCAAGTGTTGAACATTTGCCCGCTTTTCGCTGGAAATCTCAATATCAGGTCCAAAGAGATTCTGCTACAACTCAAGGAGTCTATCATCAGACAAAAATCAAAATCTATCAGAGAGAGAAGAAAATTTCACACCCTACGTCAAGAACACTCTCAGGGATGAAGGTGTATTATTGTCGAAGTCTATAATCAAGAGAACCCTTCACACATATAATTACAGGGGGCTCACAACAAGATGCAAACCACTGGTTACACTCAAGAACTAGAAGGTCACTTTGCGAGGAAACGTCTAAAAGAGCCTGCACACTTCTGAAAAAAAATTCCTTGGACAGATGAAACCGAGGTGAACTTGTACGAATGTGATGGGTGTACACGGCTCAGATTCAGCCTAATAGGACAGTGTTTTATAGTAGATAGATAATGGCCCAAAGCAAACTGCAGAAGCAACCTAACAGTTTCTCAGGTTAAACAAATGGTATATTGTTCACTGACCAAATCAGTCACCTGATCTCAACCCAACAGAACATGTTTTTTTAGTTAATAAATACAAATCTGAATGCACAGAGACTCAGCAAAGGCCTGGTAGGCCATGCCATGTGAGGAAATGAAGCATTTGGTGATTCCCACTGGTTCGAGAACTCAGACAGCCATTGATTTTATTTAAAATCAGGTTAGTTTGTCCGATTACGTTCAAGCCTGTAAAAAGCTGCCCATTATTCTGTATACATTTTAAAACCCTTGAATTAAAGCTGAAAATCTGCACTTCAGTCTGATATTAAATGCTTGACTAAAAAAATACAACGACGGTGTACAAGAATTGTGCCTTTATCCAAATGTGTATGGACCTAACTCTATCTGTTCTGTTTCATTTACTCACTAAATACACCAGGTAAGCCTGCTTCATGAAAATTATTCTCAACTTCAATGTTAAGCAAGCAATAGCAGTTCATCAATCACATATAACTACAGCTGCTTTGTCAATAGTGCTTTCATACTGACGTTTGGTCAATAGTGAGTTGACTGTGAGTTAATGCCCTTTAAGTCTGAGACAGCATTTTGTTTTTTGCTGCTATAATGCGGCTAATAAGTTCTAAATTGTGGGCTGTTGGTTTGCTTGCTTATGCTGAGATATTGCTGTGTGAGAGGGAGATGTGGAAGAGAGCAGATGCCCTGTCAGCAGAGCAGACAGTATCAGAGAGCACACTGTGATGGAGGCTAGGAGCACAACACGCACTATTTTTTTTTTTTTTAGAGAGCATCAGTTTTTTTCTTTTCCCTGACATCTTATAGTTCTGTTTCTGTTTTTTCTTTTGTTTGTTTCCCTGCAGTAAAAAATCTGAAAGAGTCAACAAACAAGGACTGCACTGGTGCTGCTTTTCAGTTTGAGGCTTTCAAACTGAAGCAGAGCCACAAGGAGCTTTCCATTATTCAACAGTAACATCTTTGACTCGTACATCCTTAGTAAAAAAAAAGCAGGCAGGCTAGTGCTGCGCAATTATCAAATACAATAATATGAACCCACTTTGACCTGCCTGATATCCTCACTGCCACTCACAACACAACCTATTTTAGAAGCGTCACAATGGCTCAGTGCACAATTCCTGCCCTAAAAATGGCAGCTTTGTGGTTGTTAGGACCCCTCCGAGGCAACAGCATCTTCGGTGCATGACATCTTCCCATACAGCCATGACTCACAGAGCAAAATGTCAAGACAAAGGTTATCGGGCTTCTTCAATGCACACAATGAAGCAAATCTCAGGAGAGTGTCGCCTTCTGCCTGCCCATGCTGCAAAACGTAATGTCTTCCACTGACCTCCACAGGTTTGGATGTGAGGTATTGTTTACAGCCTCGGGTGACCCTATCTTGTCGGTTTCCCTCAATGCAAGCTGTAATCTCGATACCGTCGGGCCACACACACAGACAAGACTGCACTGCA
This sequence comes from Haplochromis burtoni, assembly GCF_018398535.1. Classification (NCBI taxonomy): domain Eukaryota; kingdom Metazoa; phylum Chordata; class Actinopteri; order Cichliformes; family Cichlidae; genus Haplochromis; species Haplochromis burtoni. The sequence continues at coordinate 98,923 of NW_024582446.1, forward strand.
CAAAATGTTGATCTTGCAAAGAAAACTAATCCGGTATTGATTGCTACTTTGCTTTCAGCAAGGTTAAATACTTACACTTTGTTACCAGGTGAAGTGACTGATCTTTAAAACAGAAAAACAGGCTTATATTAACACGTCTCTTTAAAAAACACAGTTTAGGGCTAAATCTAGTTGCACATCATTGGACCCTTTTTTTACAAGGTGCCCTTCAGCTGCGAGGGTCCTTGGCATATTATTGTATGATACCTCAGCCTGGAGAAACACAAGTGGATTTAAAAATTAAAAATTAAAAAAAAAAGCATCCACAGGACTTCATTAAACTGCACACTGAATTCTTAAATAAATTCTTTAGAGTTCAATCAAACACCGCATGCTAAATAGGTTTGATATTCATGCCTCTATTCATTCTCTACAGTGGACTGTAGCGTGTCTGCTAATGTGCCTGTCTTGCAAACACAAATTGCTGGAAAGATATGATAAAGAGATTGTGAACACAAAAAGGAAAATTTAACCAGCACAGACCTGCAAGAGAGAGTGCAGATACATTACAGCTCCCTCGGAGTGCTCTCCATTATTGAATTCATAACCACAATGGTTCATTAGCACTGTGAGTAAATAATAATTGAGGTTGCCTTTAACTGAGAGGGGCAGAAATAAGAGGACAATTAGGCTGCTTTCACGGGGCCCTCGCCTGCTATCTGCTTACATGATAAGGCTCCAGTTCTATCATAATCTATTTGTCAAATCAGCCCTTTAAGTAGGAGTGCTCGCATATTCTTCACGACAGCGGAACTAATTTTCCTCTAAAATTACTCACAAGGCAATGCTGTTCGGATGCAAAAAAAAAAAAAAAAACCAAAAGAAAAAAAAAGAAATGTGTGTCAAGTGTGAAGGAACAAATAACATCTGTAGTTTGATTCACTGACTGCCCTCTGTTATTTCCACTGATGGGAGGAAACCCGAAACCATCTGAATCCTGTGATTAGAAGAACTGACAGCCAGAGTGTGCAACTGCAAGTGACGTCTGGTCATCTTTTAAAGATGTTATACCTTCAAAATGACACCAGGCCTGAGGGTCGCTTACCTTTTAGTTGGAGTAGGTGCCCCAGAGGACATGAGCATTGTGTCGTTCATGTTGTTGGCCGCTGGTTTCGGCTGACTAAAAGACAAGATTAGAGGTCTTTAATGCTGCGCTGCAGAGGTCTGTGGTGCTTGTCACCAGGGAATGGAGGAGAGGGCATTTGCATTTTATTAATAATCATGAATCAGCGATCCTGGCTTCAGTTTAATCCAACTGTACCAGGAGGGTGAGGAGGGAAGCAGGAGGATCCTTATAAACCACTGAGTATGTTGCAGGAAAAAAAGCAACATGCTGTACTCCAGTTAACTTAAAATTGTTGCAAAATAATTGACTATTCCGGGAACAGCGAATTAGATGTTTTTGGGCTATTAGCTTAAACCTAATTAACATGAGCAAGAGCAAGAGCAGCAGACAAGAGATCTAATTAAAGTGGAAGTCTGTGAAAAACTAGTAAAGGTGACATTGTAGGAGGTAATTTGTGAGAGTAAACAAAGCAGTGGGGTCCATCTGGCGGCTGAATCAGTGGCAAACTCATCGGAGTCCAAACCCCCGGACCACAGAGTCTCATTAACGCGCCGAAATATCACTCTGCACATCTCAGGTCCTCTCAGCTTCACATCCGACACAGAAAACAGCAGAGGAAAGCATTTGATTTTCAAATCCTTGAAGACGCATCCGCAGTATCTTTGTGTAGTTATCAGCTTTGATTCTGTTGTAACAGTTTTATTTAAAACACTCATTACCACATAAAAGAAAATGCAATGTAGAGCACTGTGTCTTATTAAGATTATTTGTCCAATCAGCTTTTCCTTTTTTCTTTTTTCCAAATCAAACTATTTATATCTACATTGTGCAAAAAAGCCACCTTTACCCCCCCACAAAGTGCATCAACAGCACAGGCAGTTCTGTATATTACTCAGCTACTAAAAACAGAAATCAGCACAAAATATATGAAAAAATGCAGCAGTACTTCTAAATGCATGCTCCTCGCATTAACGTGGGTGCTCAAGGGGGTCAGTGTGTTCTTTTTGAAGACACACTGCAATTATTAATTCATTCAGACGTTAATGCCCCTCAAGAGTTGCCTAATGGGGTCGTAAGAGACGCAAGTCCGAGTATTTGTTTCTGGGGCCGTTTGCACAACCACAGCACTGCTAATTTCTGGATCACGCATTAGGATAAACAGGAACGCAAAAGTGTCACTACTTAAACGGCCACGCGCTGCCTTCCAGTCTCCCTGACAAACACTCCGGCTAAAATCCCAGCGTATGTGAAAAATGTTTACCTCTTTTTTTTTTAATCACATTAAAAAAAAAGAATCCACCCTGAAGGTGAGCTCCAGTCTGAGGACAGGAAGCGAGGCGGCACACTTACCTCTGTGAGGAGAGAAAGCACCTGTCTGGCTGGCAAAATACATCCAATTGCTGCTGTTGCCAGATGCCTAATCTGCCCTCAACTGAGCAGGCGAGCATCTCACTATTACACTGCTGTTGTCTCCAAGGAAACTCAGCGGTCATGTGACTTTGTGACGACGTAGATTTGCTCTCTCCCTCTCTCTCTCTCTCTCGCACACGCTCACTCTCCTCTCTTCACCTCTCGCTAACACAGTGGAAATTAGGGGGAAATGCCTTTTGCTCAAAATACCTCCTCTGCAACCTCTAAACAAAAAAAAAAAGCACAAATGTTTTATCATCTCCTCAGCAGACAAGCGCACAATGAACTCTACAGTTTCTACTATAATTGCAATTATATATCCTTACTCTTCCCCTTACCTTTAGTGAGTTACATAAGTCAAAGCTCTTCACAGTTAGCCTTCTATAAATAATCATCAGCCCTTTTTGAACATACCAATATAACTCCTCTGGCACAGCAGGGTGCCATAAAAAAGCTTCCTCTTATGTAAAGCAGTATTTCATTCTCCTCTAAATGTTAGAATGAACTCTAACAGGCATCCCGACTCGTTCACATCAGTGTCTGCAACGCTGTGATTCACTGACTCCCTAAACGCTGATTAAGGACACACAGGCCAGACATTTGGGCGGCGCCTCAGAGGTCAACCAGGAGTGAATTGACACAACATTTAGGCACTAAGAGATCAAAGTCTGCAATGCGCTAAGCTTTGTGTTACCTGCGTGCAGTGAATGACAATGTACCACGTGCTATTTATACTTGGCTTTGAAGGGGGTACTTGGAAAATTAAGTCTAGTGGCACCTCATGCACACTCGTTCGCCTTATTTCTGAAAAGGACGGGTGCCTTCAATCGTCCTCAGTCGGCTAAAAATAATAAGCAAGCGTGAAGCATCCTCTCCTGCTGTGCTCCTATTTCCCGCGAGGCTGACAGTACCTCGGCCATAAAAACCCAATGGATCACGCTCTGAGTGAAGTGAATTATATGCCTGTTCTCTACATTTTAATGACACTGATGGAATTTTCATTGACCTGGAGAATAAAAAAAAAGAAAAAGAAGAAGAGGCATAAAACAGAGGAAAGCATTTTAAAATGTTAATGGATTTCTAGGGATTATATAGAGAGTGGAAAATTGGTTACTAAATATTAAACATTGGAAGAGAGAATTTGAGCCTACAGACTCACAGACTTGGTGTGTTCCACATTAAATGCAAAGTACGGCAAGATGCCTATTTTTTGACTCTTAGTCTGTTTTGGTGCTTAAAGTCTTTTGGCAGAAGCGGTGCTAAGTCTGAAGGTAAGAAGCCGCATCCTAGATTTAAAGTTTCTGAGACAGACAGTGCATCCCAAACCTATAACTCCTCTTTAAAACACAAATCCCCAAGAATCTCGCTGACAGTTAGAGTGGAGAGAAGAAATTCACAGCTCAGCTCACTGTTGGTCTTTGCTTTCAGATGCCAGTAAATATTTCAGAATAGTTTCAGAATAGATGCACTTTGTCTGAAGATGATATGAGAGTTTGGACAACTGGGAGACTCGTGTCCGTTCGATTTGGGCGTTTTGATCAAACTTGACTCTCTAGCCTGATTCTGCCATTATTAGTCACTCACAGAAGCTCCATCAGCCATCACAGACACACACACACACACACACACACCTAAGAGATCGCACTGATGTATGTCCTCTGCTTTTACGATATGAAACACCATCTCTTCACAAATAACATTCATCAGAATTGGCAAGCAGCAGCAATAGTTTTAGTATTCCAACACTGCATCTCTCTCACTCTTATGCATCACCAGTAAAATGAAGTCGATGTAGAATAAAACTAGAAGCCTGGCAGTTTTCCTGTGACTAATTATCTGAGGGATCCATTTCTATAGCCAGCAGGGAACTCGGAATGGTATGCAGATAATTGCTGTGTTCCCCCATCATTTTTTTTTATTAAACTGCCCATTAAAAAACAGAATTATTCCATTAGCGGCAGAACTCATGGCTCATGGCTACAACGAGGGCATACGATTTACAATTTGATGTTGGATTTAACGGTACAGTTCAATTTAATTTTGTCCTTGTCTTACAGTCAAACAACAAATATCATATAACATCAAAGCGTAGTTGTTATTTTTCAGTTTTTATGTTTTATTAAACATCACAGATGTAAATTAATCAGCTCTAGAGGTGCTGGGAGGCTTTTAAACTTTAAACTTTCATCTGGAGCCAGATTAGCTAGCTCCCCCATTTCTGGTATTTATGCTAAGTTAAACTAAGTTTTAAAGCTGCTTCTTCATAATTACTGAAGAAACATGGTTGAAGCACCGCTCTATTCACAGCCACTAACTGTAATTTTTATACGCTGAGCACCTCTTTTCACTCTTTACCACTGCAGTATGTCATTACAATTTAGTCTTCTCTCTCTTAGTTGGTTTTGTCCTGTCTCCCTATTTCCACTTCACCCCAAACTGGTGGAGGGCAGTGTTGGTCAAGTTACTTGAAAAAAGTAATCAGTAACTAATTACTGATTACTTCCCCCAAAAAGTAATCCTGTTACTTTATTGATTACTTATTTTCAAAAGTAATTAATTACTTAGTTACTTTTTAAAAACACAATTTACAACCTGAAGAGGTGATAAAGTGATAGATCTCTCAGCCCAATTCTACTTTTTCTGCATAATCCATCATACAAAATGTAATCAAATGGAAACGTCTCTTTTTTAACTTGTTTTATCAGTTTTAATCGTTTAACTTTATGCATCAAGCAAAAATTTAATTATATGCAACATTCTCTGACGGAAAAAATTTGTTTAACATTTAAACCTATTTTCTACACATTCCAGCACATAAAATGAAATATTTTTTGTGTTTACACTCACTCTTTCAAATAGATGCAAGTAAAACACAGCAGAACATAAATAAAGTCAAAGACTAGTCCTGTTGCTCTATTTTCACCTGTAAAGCAGGAGTGGCGTAGGCGGAGGTTTACCCTGGTGCAGGTGTGCCGCAGCGGTCAGTGGAAGAATCCGCGAGCTTCTCTGTGAATTTCCCATTACGTCATAGCACACTCGTGCTTGTTCGGAAGTTTAGGGGTTTTTTTCGCTGTAAAAAGAAGTTTTCTTCCCACGCACGATGGATGCTAATGTTTTTGTCACTTTTTATGGAATCAAACTCAAAGTAAGGTCAGTACTTCCACGCTTTAAACGCTGCACGCTCATACTCTCTCCGCACTGATATATTATCCATTGTTGATCTGCACACAGCTGTTGTCACGAACGTCGCACTCGCTTACGTCACTGTCATGAGACATTCTTGCAAAAAAATCACAGTTTTAGTAACGCAGTAACGCAGCGTTCCTACGGGAAAGTAACGGTAATCTAATTACCGTTTTCGTAATAGTAATCCCTTACTTTACTCGTTACTTGAAAAAAGTAATCGGATTACAGTAACGCGCCCATCTCTGGTGGAGGGAGATGAGTGCCCCTCCCTGAGGCTGCTTCTGGTGGAGGCTTCTTCCTGTTGAAAGGGAGTTTTTGCTTCCCACCATCACATAGTGCTTGCTCTGTAGGGTCTTTACCTTACAGTATAAAGTGCCTTGAGGTGGCTGTTATTGTGATTTGGCACTACAGATGAAGAAAGTGGTTTTTTTAACATAGCAAGGGATTTGTAACATAGAATTTCCATACATTGTAGTTTTCTTTAGAAACCAGAAATAATTTATTTTTAGACACATTACTTCAGAAAAAAACAAAACAAAAAACATCTACCAATTACCATGATCAATATTATTAGTCCCTCTGGAGAACTGACCTTTTTATTAAGCAACTGCACAAACTACTGCTGTGTATTGATGAAATTTAACCTTGTAAAGGTTGTAAAATCAAGTTAAAACTGAGAGTTATCTCCAAATTTGCACACATTATAAAAACTTCGGTATGGGTTTGAGCTGTCACTTGAGAAAGCATCATGCCAAAAACAAAAGAAATCGGTTTGGACTTGAGAAAAAAAGAACTGTTGGCACTCACAAAGCAGGAGATGGATATGCAAAGCTATAGCAGCGTTTCCAAGTGTCAAGAACTGGAGTGAGAAGTATCATCAAGAAATTCAAAGAGAGCCACACAGTACGGCACAAGCTTGGCAGAAGCAGGAAGAGAAAGATTTCAAAGACTCTGGAAATAAAGAGATGTGTCAAAAGACACCAGAACAACTGCCAAAACTCTAGTGAATGACTTACCAAGTTGGCAATTGTTGTCTTAAAGACGAAAATCACTCGAACCCTCCACAGGAACAGACTGCAAGGTTGTACACCAAGAAAACAAATACAAAAAAGATAACTTCAAGCCTGAAGTATTCTAAGGACAACGTTGAGAAACAGAAATACTGGAGTCACTCCCTCTAATCAGGTGAGACAAAACTAGAGCTCCTTGGTCATACTGAAACTTTTTATGCTTGGAGAAAGACATGAGACGTGTACAACCCAAAGAACAACATCCCCACAGTGAAACATGGTGGTGGGAGTATTATGCTGTGGGGATGCTGCAGTGCATCTGGAACTGTGAGGTGGAAGGTGGAAAGTGGAAGATGGATATGTGAAGATTTTGAATGAAAAACCTCAAACGGTCAGCACCAAAACTGGGTCTGAGTTATCACTTTGTCTTCCAACACGACAATGATCCCAAACACACATCACTCCTGGTGAAGAACTACCTCCAGAAGACCAAAGTGAACATTACTGAATTCTGATTATGTTTCTGTGTGCAAGGTAAAATAAAGTAAGCATACAAAATAAAACCAGGATGTTTAGAAAAGCTGTGTTAAAAAATTCCTTGCTCTGTTTAAAAGCGCTTGGAAAATACTTTAAATACTTTAAATAAAGGGAGAGAAGCAAATAATATTGTCCTTATCTGTATATAAATTAACCTGATTTGAACTGAATGACCTCAAACTAATTTCTTAAACATGGCAACAAGTTCACTGCACTCATATGATCTGCGTAGTCACCAGATCTCGCCACATCCAATAGAAATCCTGTTGGATGTGGAGGAATGGGAGATTCCCTTCATGAATGTGCAGCCGACAAATCTACAGTAGCTGCGTTTACGCTATCACGTCAATGTGGACCAAAATCTCAGAGGAACACTCGCAGCACCTTGCTGAATTTATACCACAAAGAATTAAGGCAGTTGAGAAGACAAAAGTGGATCCAACCTTGTTGTAGCAAGGTGTACCTAATAAAGTGTCCAGTAATTGTGTAACATATAAAATGCTAATGAGGTTCTAGATTTTGTTACAGTTAGATAGAGCCATGCTAGTACTTTTCTCACATCTAAAGATAAGCAGACTTAAGTGTCATGTTTAATGTATAATTTCATACTAAGGATCATATTCCAAAGAACTAAACAACACTGTTATTTCCCCCTGTGTGTTGTTTTGCAGATGTATCTGCCTGCTATTTTGAAGACCTGCACAGTTAAATTTGGGAGCTTTTAATCCGAACCAAAATTGAGAATGACAGTCACTGATGAATACATATTGTGAAGGGTTGTCAGGTTTAAAAGCTTCTTTTCATTGCACAGCTGATGAGAGGCGCTACTTCATCGCCACACAAATCAAAACATAAAATCATTTCTGGAACCAAAAATAGATGTTTTTTTGTTTTTTTTGTAAATGCCCTTTCAGACATAACAATAGAGACAAAAAGATATAAAAAGAAGGGGTCAACAGTCACATCCATTATCCTAAAAGTCAGCAAACACGAATACAGAGTTTCAGCAACCTGAAAATGCCATCTGCAAGAGCATGAGGATGCACTTTGTGTTCAAAACCCTCAAAGGAGATCATAACAATAAGTTCTTGGAATTTCAAAGAAAGAATGCCAAACATATTTTTTTTTTAAAGCCCAAAAAGCTATTAAAACTTAAAAGTAAAATTATAAAAAGTAGAAATAATCGTGGTACAACTTCCTCTAAGCTATATTATATTCAGTATTATTTAATCAAGGGCCTTTTCTCACTGCAAATTTTAGTTTACATCAGAAAATACTGAGCAATTAAAACCAGTTTTAGAGCTCTAAACAAAAGCCCCAGCTGGTTTCTCTGTGACGGAGCTCCATATTCTCAGTGACTACACTGTCTGAAATAATCAACATCATAAAAAAAAAGATAGATATAGATATGGATTGCAACTTCCTGTGGCCCCTAGAGATACATAATTCTAAATATATTTTAGCCACAAATTTTATTTTTTATCAATATTAATCTACTTGTGTGAAGTAATTTCATGCTACGCAGCCTATAGTGTGCAAGCTAATCCAATCGCCTTATCTCTCAGTAGGAGGAAAACATCCGGGTCGACAGTTGGCTCTCCCTGTTGTGATGAATTGTAAATTTATGCAAATGTAAACTCCATCTTAAACGCATAAGTTTGGGCACAATGCAGAAAAAGCCCCCTGGCAGTGGGCAGAGTCTGGATATAAAAGCGAATCGGGGTAAAACAGGAAATCATGCGAATGTATTTACGTTGTGTCAATTTTCTTGGTATTCACGAAGCTACTTTCTCCCCTGTGATGCAGTGCACTATCAATTACTCACTGACACTTGCCAGCAGCAAAAGGATATACAGACAGCTTAGATTTATGGTCGTGACTGGAATATGAAGCGGGATTTTGTTATGAAACGTGCTATGGGAACTGTCGAAAGCTCAAATACAAAAGTTGAGAGATTTCCTGCGATCATGTTAACGCCATAGACAAGAACAACCATGGACCACTGTTTTTATACTCAAAACACAGTTAGATATTGTCTTGGTGGAGACCATAAAGCGTTGGAGTTTCAGTGCAACAAAGAAGACGCTACGTGAAAGTATCTCAGTGGTGGAATTGATTATGTTAATAGTACTATTTTTCAGCTGAAATGTAAATGAGTCTTCAGGGTTTAGGACACCAGCAGAATATAATGCATTTTCTATAATGATTTCCCAAAGCCTAGAATCTGAGATTTATACCATCGTCCCTGTTTCATTGCCAACAGACTGATGAGGATGACTGCGCTTAACGGCAGCAGCGGCTGAATCTGTGTAGTATATCAGCATTTCCATGGTAGCAAATAATCAGGGACGAGATGTCTGAGCAGGATGGCGCACTATCAGTCATGTGATGACAGCAAAGTGGAAAGATGGAGGCAGTTACATGACGGTAGCAGACTATAGATCATGAGGATACTGATCCTTGCCATGCTGTTAATCAACAAATCTGCTGGGGTTCCCTCAATAATGACAGAGAGAGCAGGAACAAATGCATTGGGAAGAGTACTTACACAGTGTGGGTGAGCTCCTGTGGTCTCTCGGCCTGCTCGGGGAATACGGGATGTGGCGGCTCTCCGATGGGGACGCAGCCTAGCGATTTACTGATGGCATGGCTCAGCTTTTTAGCCGGAGACTTCTGTGAGTTAGGCAAGACAAACAACGCATTGGTTAGCTTTGCAATTTTGTTGACTGCTGTGACTGTGTTGGAGTGAAAACAGTTTTACGCTGTTAGAAGTCATTTACATAACTAGGTCAAGACGTTGTTTACTGTGGGAAAAGTGGGGATGAGAAGTACTTGTTGCATACTCAGTAAAAGCTTCTATTGAGCAGGTTCGGTGGATTCTTTAATCCAAATGGCTGAAAAACTGCAGTGAAGCTTGACAGCAATGCTTCATTCAGGAGAAATAAGGGAAGAAGCTTCAAAATATAACAAACACATTTAGGTTTGGCTACCCTGACCAATGGTTTAGGATGATTTCCAGCACTCGTATTTCACTCTTTAGGAAACTCTGAATTATATGGGAAAAGTATACAGTACTATCCCTAATGTTTCTGATGAGTGATACTTTAACTTCTTAACTGAAGTCACTCATATCTTATGATTTTTTAAATTATATTTTCTCATACTGGCAGGTTAGAGCATCTTTCAACATATTTTAGTGCGGTACAAGGTGGTCACCACAACAGATCATTTGCCTTCATCTCATCCTGTCCCTAGCATCCTCTTCGGCCCTCACTAATCCTCTGCATGTCCTCCTTCACTACATCCTTTGGTGTTCCTGTTTTCCACCTGGCTGGCACCTCTGTGTTCAACATCCCTTGTCCAATATATTCACTATCACTCTTCTCCAAATGTCCAAACCATCTCAGTGCCTCTCTAACTTTGCCTTCAAAGTGCTTATCCTGAGCTGTCCCTCTGATGTACTCATTTCTAATCCTGTCCCTCCTGATCACTCCCAATGAAAATCTTAGCACCTTAAGCTACCTTCTACTCTGCCTCATGTCTTTCTTTTGTTTGACCGAATGTCTCAACTTATAAACTTTTCTTTTCACTTTTGTTGTTATCCTTCTGTCACAAATCACCCCGGACGCTCATCTCCACTCACCTCTCTTGTGCACTGTCCATTGCTTTGGATGGTTAACCACAGGTATTTATATTCATGCACCTTCACTGCTTCTTTCACTTCACCTCCCCCTCTAAGCATGACTCCATCTCTGCAGGCTCTCTTCCACCTGCTTCCTACTCTTACTACAGATCACAATGTCAATTGCAAGCATCATAGTCCTTGGAGATTCCTGCCTGACCTCATCTGTCAGCCTGTCCATCACCACTGCAAACAAGAAGGGTCTTAGAGCTGATCCATGATGTAATCCCACCCCCATCTTGTCACTCCTCATGCACACCTCGCTATTGTTGCTGCCCTCATGTTCTGCACCACCATCAAATACTTCTCTGTCACTTCTGACTTCCTTGTGCAGTACTACAGCTCCTCTCTTGGCATCCTATCATGTGATTTTACTAGAGCCATAAAGACACATTGCAACACATTCTGACCTTCTCTGTACTTCTCCATCAGCGCTGTCAAACACTGCATCTGTAGCGCTCTATCCTGGCATGAAGATGTACTGCTGCTCACTAATTTTCAGCTCTCTTCTTAAACTACCTTCACCAACTCTTTCACTGGTAGCTCTGATCACTTGACTGTCATGTTGACACCTGAATGCAGGCCCAGAATGAGCCAAATGCCTCCGGCAAGTCAGATATCAGAAAGCGGCCTCATGAGGCTAATACATCCTTGCAGGACAGCTTTGAGTGCGCACGGTGGACCTTTAGAGACACAGCTACATCAAGGGAGTTGTATAGACCTCTAGGAATACACAGATGCTGTCACTGAATTTGTAAACAAATGCACAGACGATGTGACTGTCATCAGAACTGTCAAGACACTTGGTGACAAGCCACAGCTGACAACTGAGGTCTATTCACCACCGAGGATCAGAGTTATCATCTGGAAACAGCTCAGCCTATAGCATACGAAGAAGCAACTGAAAACAGGCATTATGTGAAAAACTGTCAAATCATTTTACAAACAACAAGGACACGCAGCGCTTGTGGCTGCGTTCCAGACAGCAGAAGGCTATAAACCCACTGTGCAATCAGGTCTTAATGACCCCACTCTACCAGATAACACTCAGCACTCTGAACACAGACAAAACTAAGGACATGATCATGGATGTCAGGAGGACAACCTCCAGTTGTGTCCCACCACTGACCATCAGTGGATCTATAGTAGAGCAGGCAAAGTGCACCAAGTATTAGGAAGTGTATCTGAAGGAAGGTTTGAACTCCAGTGACAACACCACAGCCCTCATTAAGGAGGTAAAACATTGTTTCCATCTCCTCTGTAACATGAAGACATTGAACCTGAAGCGGGACCTCGCCACTCCACCTCTGACAGTCTATTACAGAGGCACCACCGAGAGCATAATCATGTCCTGCATCACTTGCTGGTTTGGAAACAGCAGGTCTGAGGAAAGACACAAACTGAACAGGATTGTGAAAACAGCAGGTGACAGCATCATAAATGATCCCTGCCATCTATCTCGCAGCCTGTTTTCTCACCTGCAGTCAGGAAGAAGGCAAAGAAGCATTTTATTCTGCTATAATGATTTTATTCTAAATGCTTCTTAACCATGTTTTATATGATCCAGATATTTTTAAGTACCAATGTTTATTTTCATTATCATTGTTTATTATGGTCCTCATATGTTGAGCTAAATGTTTATTTTCCCTAGGGCAAGCAGAAATGGTATTTCGTTTTTATGCACATAAAAATGATACAGTTCAAGTTCTTTCCCATATCTTCATAGTGTGACTGATTAAACACATCCGTCTGTAGCTACTACAGCTCTGCACATCAACCTTGTTCTTGAAAATCAGGGCGACGTGCAGAGCTGTAGTAAACAGCACTCCTCTTTCTTGCTACGAACCTTAATGTTAGCACAACGTAGTGAGATGTGGTGTAGGAATAAAAATGCATGTCCTTGCCTGTATAATCTCACACTTGAGATTTAACTAACAAATAAAAGTAGGAAAAATAAATGTACTGCACTTGGAGGCAGATAGAGAGCAATTGCAAAATGGATGAGCATCCATTTTTTCTGTCACATAGCCAGTAATACTGCCAGGTAATCAGGACCGAGGTTAACAGAAAAAGCATCCAAATGGCAACAGCAAAGAATTTCACTGGTGTGCGTACATCATACCAATTTATCAGGGAAGCAGGACAACATCCCAAACAGATGCATGCACCTACCCCATGTTATAATTTTCTTTCTTTTTTTATATCAGAGAAAAAGCGTTTTGTTTTTCTCCGGCATGTCATTCCTGTCCTCAGGCTACAAGAGCAGTCATTCTTCTCTGTGTAAAATCCAAGTGGTATGTGAAATGGGTTCAGACTTCCCATGTTTCAATTTATAACATAATGATTGAGTTTTGGGGGCAGCAACACAGTAAATTCAGTCAATACAATTTTATTTGCCAAGATGAGTAAAACCCCATTAAATCCCTGCTGAATTTGTCTGAAAGGACGAGAAATGTGGGCACATGGTTGCTATGTCATAAAATCAGTCGAGATGAGACCGAAGAGATATTGACTTTTCAATTGTATGGAAATGGGAAAAGCATAATGTAAGACTGAGAAATAATCAGAGCCTTTTCCCCTTACCCAAGACGAGTGCTCCTTCATCTGGTGCTGGTTGCTATGGGGACCATTAGCATGGCCACGCCAGAAGCAGCTTTGACAGAGCTGGTAGCCATGGCACTGTTGGCACCGATACCGGAAACCCATCATGCTCTCACTCCGGCAATAAGAACATTCCACCGGATGGAAGACTGAGTGGATAAACACGAAAACAAAGACACTTTCCTGTCAGAGTGGTGATGTCACTAATCTCAGAGCTACTTCTGTATTTGGTTTGTTTTAAATAATAAAAAGATTCAGATACTTTACGTATGTCAATTTTATGTTACCTTATACTCCATTATATTTACTTGAGAAATTAGTCAATGCTTTACAGATAAAGGACAATTAAAAATGATCTTCTGAGTTGACTCCACCACTTCTGTAACAACCAATAGCTAGAAAGTTGACACTATGACACATCTTTAAGACAGCCCACCTCCCCCCACCCCGCCCCCTCATTAGCATATGAAATGTAGAGAGAAAATATTTTTATTCATTTGGAGAAATAAGCGACGGGAAAGTACATTTATAATTTATTTACACAATTTGTTGTCATCGTCTTGATTTTGGTCTTGGAGCCAAGCCAAGACTGGTTTCATGATTTCTTCTGGCTTTTCTTATAACAGCATTTCCTTGTTGGTTTTTTATGATATTTCACTCACTTTATAAAATGTTACCATGAGAGAAAATGTCTAAAAATAGTGAACTATTATTCCTTTCTCAAGCATCTCTTCTCAGTATTAAATTTGGTTTGGGAAAACTTACCATTTTCAACATTAGCAAGTCGGTGCATGAGCGGCAGCCACACAAGACACTGCGGGGGAGGATCTGCCATCAACACATCCAAAAATGTGTTCAGCATGATCTTCTTCTAGATACAAACACACACATGCATGCGTTGAACAAGTGTAAAGCACTGAAGACTTTGAAAAAAGTAAAGGAGAAAACTGATTCAATATTCTCTTCCTACCTGCTGAGGGAAGCACGTCCGCACTGAGTGCTCCGTGTAGCCGAATGATGGGCCCTCGAACACGGCTGTGGGGAGTTTCAGCACCTCCCGAAGGAACTGATCAAACTTTGCAAACACCATGACGCCACTGGAGTCGGAGATCTGCGAGAAAATATCTGAGAAAGCAAATGTCACATTTTACTTTTGAGCAAAAACAGGATGCAAACCGGCACTTGACATTTATGTGAATGGAAACTATTGATCCTAGGTACACAGACTCAGCATTAACTTAATGCATTTAAAATAAATGAATACTGTATATATGTTGCAGCAGTGCCCCTGTGTGTTTAACTCGAGTAACTACATGCAGACCCTGGCATATGTAATTAACCAAAACATTAGCTTTTAAAAAAAGCAGTCAAAATTGTACTTACAGCGTAGTTTGTCAACAATCTTCCCTCCACACATTGTTGCCAGCATGGCTTTCATTGAGAAAACTGTCAACTTCCCATGGCTTTCACTGCAAGTGGAAAGCGTTATAAGTACAGTGAATACTAGGAAATAAAAATAAAGCATTCCAAGAAGCAGAAAGTTGAATTCAAAATGAATAAAATATACATTTGTTTATTAATTCTGCTCCTATAGTACTAGGAATTTATGGTTTTTATGCTTTTCATGCTTCTCTTTTTAATTTAACCTGAAGTTTTGTCATTTAAGAGGAAAAACTAACATTCAGGAGTATGAACAAAAATAAAATTGAAAAATATGACTGCAGTGTTGATTTTGCATCCTTTAGCATACAAAATGTGAAGAATCTTTAACTAAACCTTAAACTACGGTTGATCGTGGACGTACAAATGATTATTCACCTGCTTTATTAGGTTTCTACAGGGAGTGCAGAATTATTAGGCAAAT
>NW_024582446.1:115712-174561 GCF_018398535.1 Haplochromis burtoni
AACATGGTTGTTGTTCAATAATAAAATTATTCCTCAAAAATACAACTTGCCTAATAATTCTGCACTCCCTGTATTCTTCTTATAAATCGTTTTAACTTGCCTAGCGAGACCAGCTTGTTTCGTCTGAGATTCATTTAGCTCTTGCTTCCGAGCAGAAGTAACAGAGTGGATGAAAGCTCTCCTGCCTAATTCAGTTTGGACCTGAGGGACAGATAGCAAAACTGCTTCCTGTGACTGCAGCAAGTCGTTTCCAAAAGTTTCACAGAGATACGGGAGCATGAATAATAACAGAGTGGGACCAGAATGGCTTTACAGATAAAAGTAAACCAATTGAATGGATCCCTGAATGGAGAGGGCAAGCAGCCAATCAATTTGAGTACACGAGGTACAATAATGAGAGAATGCTTTATGGTCAATAATAAACCTCCCTGATTCAGGAAGCGGATATTAAGAGGAGGGACGTACCGTAAAACATCTCCAGGGTTACCAGACTTTGTCGACCGGTACAGGGTAGCTTATATGTTAACATTTTTGATTGATGAGCGGTTTAATATTTCAGTTAGTTAAATGTACATAGACAGGGTCCTTTAATAAAAGTAAATATGCTTGTATAATCTTAATTATTAGCTAGCTTAGAGTCTATTTGTTATCCTGATCCATACCCACCTAAAATCCTGATTTTGAACCTACTAGAACCTACTAACATTTTACATTCTTCATCGATTGCTGGGTCATTGATACTCTGTCCTCTGCACCAATCTGTATTTCTGGGATTTCTGAAAACACGATCCATGGACCATCTAAGTGCCAGTAATGGTTTTACTGTATTTTGATTATGTTTGGAAATAACTCAGCCATGTATAAGTGTCTATTTAACATCCTGAAAGTTAAGCAGCTACAGGAAATGTTCTCCCCTGGTCTTTTTAATCACATATAACACAACACAAACCAGAAGGAGAAAACTTGGAAGTGCCCAAGCAAATCTTTGGGAGGTGGCAGTCTTTCTGTTAGTGTGACAAATCACAGAGTCAGAAATGTGGATTTGTGAAGACTTATGGGTTGGAATTTTAAAACTGCACTTGATTAAAAAAAGGTTCAAAAAGAGCATTGTGCAAAAGTCCAGAGCCACCTCAGATTTCTATATATTTTGCTAGGAAGATGAGAAAAAGCTCCCGAAATTACTGATTTATTAGTGAGCTTGAAAGTCAGTATTTAATTTAACCACCTACATTCGTCAACACAACCTGAACTCTCTTACTTGCCATTTCTTTAAGTAGTCATCAGGAATAGTTCTCTTCCCACTTCCCGAAGGACATTCAAAGTTAAGTTCTTCTTTGGATGTTGGCTCCCTTTTGTTTAATTCTGTTGAGGTTTGGGCTCTGGGGAGGCCACTCCAAATGACTGATAGTTTTCTACTGTTTTTCTATCCAGGTATGTTTTTACTGCAGTGGCAAGGTTGGGATCATTGTCATGCTGAAAAATGAAGTTGTTGCTAATCAGATTATTTTAGATGGTATTGCATGGCGAATCAAAATCTGATGGTACTTTTCTACGTTCATAATTCCATCAATTTTGATAAGATCCCCCAAAACCACTGACTGAAATGCAAACTCAAACCATGACAGAGTCTGTACTGTGTTTTACAGATAGCTGCAGATACTTTTGTACCTGATCTCCTCCATATATACTAATCATATGAATCCAAGACCTGTTGCCACTGATTTTCATTCCGGTTCTTGTGTAATTTGGCACACCTCAGTCTTTTATCCTAGTTTCCCTTCCTTGACAGCCAACCTACCATTTCTTTTGAGGCTTTAGCAAACAGTGGATTATCTGCAGGCTCCAGTGTATCTCTCGGGTCCTGTGTAAGGTTTTTGATGGATTTTTTTTACTAGTTTTTTCTTCTATTAAGGGGATGACTTTCGACACCATTGATCTGCTGTAGATCATTTTTAGAACTGTCACTTCTTCTCCTGAACTTCAATTGCTGAGATATTTGGGGTGGCGGGAAAAAAAATCGCACCAGCACAGTATTGTGATTTTTTGCATGGTGATACTGTATTAACCCAGGGACATGAAATATCAATATTTTTGGTTAAAAGAATGAAAATAAATACATAAATAATAAATGAAAATACCCTGGGAATACTATTCAACTGCATGACCATCCTGAGATAATGTTAGCTGAACAAGTTTACACTAAATCCAACACTGGAAAAACACTTAGCTTGATAAAGTACGTAATTGCCAGCTTGGCCCATTCAATAGCAGACTGACAACAGAATGATAGCAGGTGACAAAGTTTATGTCACGGTCCTGGGTCAGTGACGCAGTGTTTTGTATTTTCAGTTATTATATAGTCTTTGATTTCATAATTTATCATTTCTGGTTTCTTGGTTTCTGTTCCTGTGCTCCTCCTGTGCTCCGTGTTTCCTGTGTCTCCTCAGTCAGTGCCAAGTCTGTATCTTTGTGATATCTGTGTGATTTGTGTATCTTATTTCAAATAAGAAAAAGCTTTTTTTTAAGCAATGCATTTTATAAGCGATTAAGAATTGATTATTACCTAAAAACTGATTTGAAGCAACAATGTCAAATAGTTGATGGCTTCAGCTCCTCTTTTGTGACAATGTGAGGTTTCCACATGTTTTATATTAGTGGACTTGATCCAGTAATCTGTAGCCACTTTTTGTCTTTTTAACCTATTTATAAAAACTATTATCTTTGCTTGTTGTTCTGTTGATTTTTTTTTTTACTGCATACAGTAAATTTTCTTGCAGTCCTGCAGTTACACTTATCTTGAATTTGCTATTAGCCAGCAGATTCAAACCATGAACCATCTCGCTGTGAATCAACAGTGCTAACCACTGCTCCAATGTGCCACCCTCCTTTGGTAAATATTATCTTAAAAAGATCCTAAATAAGAGCTGTGCCTTTACTCTTTTGTTGTTTGTTGTTTCTATCCAAACAACACCACCTACGGACTAGACTACAGTATAGTACTTCTCTGTGTTGTGCACCTATTCCATACCTATCATATGTGGCCACCATGAAGTTGAGCAGGAGCCCAATGGACTGTTCCACATTGATCTGGTGGGTGGTGGGCAGCCGCTTGTTGAGCTGGTAGTAAATGGAAGACAGAATAGTCTCCAGTCGTGACACATTGATTTCAGCATTGTGGTCCAATGTGTTGAGCCCGTTGTCACGAAAGGCTTCGATCATGTTCCAGACATCCACCAGATGAACTGTGAGGGGGGATTGGCAAACAGACAGAATACAATCAATCAAGTCTGCATTCATGTTCAAACAAATGTTTCTGCTGGTGTTATAACGGCTGAAAAGAGGTGACATTTTTTTCTTACGGTTACATCTCTTCTGCACAAACCGAAGTTTGCAGGCAGTCCTATAAGTTGACAGTCTGATGACATCAAAGTTTTGAGCTCCTGAAAAATAAGAGAAACGCAGTCTCAAAAAATCATCTATACCTGACAAATGTAATCTGATATCAAAGTAAAAATATCACTTAAAGCTTTTTGAATGTTTATTTAATCAGTGATACGCTCTGTGTGGGAGGAATTACACGCGAGGGACCATGCATGTTTGTGCATTACATGAGATAGTGAAAAGACATCTCTCGCAGTCGACTCCACTCACTCATTTCCATGAAGAGCTGTCTCTTCTCCACCATGGCCTTGCCTCGTTTACTGCCTTCCTCGATCATTCTGTGGCACATCAAACACCAGTGCATGCAGCACTTACTCTTACTGTGCTTACTGCA
This sequence comes from Haplochromis burtoni, assembly GCF_018398535.1. Lineage (NCBI taxonomy): Eukaryota > Metazoa > Chordata > Actinopteri > Cichliformes > Cichlidae > Haplochromis > Haplochromis burtoni. Next base: position 119,488 of record NW_024582446.1, read on the forward strand.
CAGCAGCATAGTAATAAATGCAACACACAACTCATTTCAGTGTCAGAAGTCATAGAGATAGGACTAAGAAGGATTTAAATGAACTACACTTCTTGCATACAACTAAAGAAAATGCAGATATATACAGAACAGATGATTTTTGTGGATAAAACAGAATAGAAAAGGATCTGGTGTTCAAGTCTAAATTACATTTACCAGTGGAGGGCACACAGTAAGTGATCCATTATGTGGCTATAATGAATTATTGAAACACTCAGATGAACCCTTGAATACGGCTGTACCAGCAGGAAGTTTGCATTTACCCTCTGCACAAAGGACAGCGTTAGTCATCAATATAACCTTGGTCAACTATGTAGATGATTTTGCTTTGAAATTTCACTTGTTTATTACTAGTCCATTCCCTATTACCGAGAAGGGACAGAGAACTGAAAAGAAATTATATATACATTATACTGAGAGTGTGCTTGGTAAAAGAATAGCCGTGTCAGAACTGTGACTTTTATTAAAAAGAAGAGTTTAACACTGTCCGGATGATGTTACTTCCTTCATTAGGTATATAAGGAAAAATAAAAAAATATATCCTTTCACATTTGTAGGTTTAATATGAAGCTACAATCAGGTGCCAAATAGCTTAGCTTAGTATAAAGATTTGAAAATGTGGAAATTGTTTGCTCTCCAGCTTCTAAAACTCACATAATTACCAGAATAGGTTGTAGTTTAGGGTGGGTTACATAAGGGATATTTATATATAGTATTCCAGTATTTCTGCATAGACAGTTTTACCAGTTTCTGGCTATACTAGCTTACCAATGTGAGAATGTTATAGATCACTTACGCGATCTAACTCTTGGGGGAAGTGGAAATAACTAGAGATGCGCCAACTGACCAACAAGAGACCAGAATCGGCTGATTTCCAGTGTTCTTTGCCCAGACAGGTGACCAGCCAGTCAGCCTCATGTACATATATGGCTTATTATGGGCCAGACCACAATGGCATAGGCAAACAATCATATACTAGCATCTTATTGGGTGAAGACACAAACCTTGGCAAAATAAATCGCCACAAAATGGAACAACAAATTTAATAAGACACTTAAATCCCCCTCACCAAGCTGAACATGGATATTTTAAAAAGGTAGCAAAGGCAAAATGGCTAAAGCTATCAGTATCAGCCTCGGTATGAGCAATGAAAGAGTAAGTGTAACTTACTGCAGTTTGGCAAAATTATTCAATCTTATCAGTTCTTTACTAGTGAAAATAAATTTTGCATTAAAGAAAAGTATGCTGTCTATTGCAGTTCTTAGAAAGAAAATCTCAAGAAGCCAAGGAAATTGCAATCTCTACAAATCTTTTAAAATATGATGACAAAATCTATTTAGCTCTAAACTCACGAGCATGTAAATATTTCTCAATGCCCCCAAATAATTATCTGATACCAAAGAAGAGATGCCTATTGAACAGCTTTAACTGTTGCTGCCTGATTGAACTTCACTGTTGACTCTGTTGTGCATTTTCAAACAGGATTCACTGCTGGTGTATGTTTTCTTCTCAGCTCAGCAGGGAAAGAAAAGCCCCCTTTGAAACAACACAGGTTTCACTACTTCATTCACTTCTTTCTCTGTACTATTTTTCAAAAGCATCTCCATGGCTTTTATTATTGTGATTCCAGTCACTTCTTTACAGTGTCACTTCTCTCAAACACAGGACAATTTAATTTACCGTTACCACCAATTCTTTTGAACTTGTTTTCTTATCTGACAAAAATAATTTACCGTGAAGACAATTTGCACATGGACACCGTATCCTTTCCTGCTTACCAAGCGCTTATATGACATGCTTTACATGTGACATATTATATCACACTGATTTTAAAAGTACTTACCTGCCGCACACTGTATGTCAACAAAGTGAAGCCTTAAACGTTGACCCTGTGAAAAAAAAACAAATTGAAAAAGGTCAGCGAGGGTGTCTTGATATTGACTCGACACCACCATTACTACGAGAGATGAGCTATTTCACGCTGACAAAATGTAGTAGACTTTTAAATAAGTAATTAACACCTCCCTTGTTTACCTCCTTCAAGGACTTATTAACTCTCACTTTGTGCTTTTCTTAACCCCCCCTCCATCGCCTCCTATAGAGATACTGGTGAGCCAGCTAGGGAGCACTCCAGTGCCTGTGGTCTGTGCAAATGATAATTCTCTATGACATCCCGCTCAGCAGTGACTGCATCCTGTGGGCTAATGACACCGACTGAGCTGCAAAGGAACCACTTAATGATGACGGACACAGAGCACATTAGGGATAGCCAATAAGCCATTAGCACTGGGTGTCCCTGGGACCAAGGACTCAAGAGTATCCCAAACATGTTTAGATTACTTGCTTATTCTCATGGTGAATTGAGGGCATTCAGCTGATCAGCAAACCATAGAAGCCAAGGTTCGAAGTGTGTAGACAAGAAGCCCCCCCCCCCTTTTTTTATTTTGCTTTCACTTCTATCCAACCTTGTTTTAGACAGACTGATCTCTAATGTTATGACAGAGCCTATTTCCAGTCACAAACTCGCACCTCTCCCTTGTCTTGAACATTTCTCTGTGCTGCTTACAAGAGCCAGCAAAGATTTTAAAGGGGACGCTTCATTGAAATTAAGTTTTAAATAATAGATATTAATATAATAAGAGCCACATCTAAAGACTATTCTCAACATCAAACAATCTGCTGATATTTTTCTCAAATGTTCAATCAATATTTTTGCCATACGACAGCTTTGGGTGATTTCTTTAACTACAGCCTGGCTTTCTAACAAGCAAAACCTCCCACTTCCTAAACAGCGGGTTGAGTAAAGCAGAAAATCCAGTTGTGGGAATCTGATGTTTGCTTGAAAAACCAAACGAAATGTCAGATTTTTTCCAAATAATTAATTTTTTTGAGCAACTGAATGACTCATCTTCAGCTCTTTGACAACAACCACTCGTTTCACAAGCAGCAAAACCACTCTGTGCAATAGTCAAAAATCAGCTTCAGTGCTTATAAACACCATCACATGCCTTTGGAGCTGGCAAAGCATGGTAGTTTGGATAAAGTCAGACCAATTATATATCATAATTGTGATTCTAAATAGAGAAAAAAAAGAGCTTTGGGGGCATTTTTAGAGCAGATATGTCAAAGAGGCACGGCTGCCCTTTGGCAAAATGGTTAAAAAACATTGGTTATGCAGTGGAAGACCCAGCAGAGACATGTCAGCAAAATATCACAATGGTTCATTGTAAATAAATTCCCTCTATGAGGTAACTGCTGAAATTCATGAGTATGCAACAAGGGTTGCACACTGGCAGTTCGTGTTCACAGACGTGTAATCAGAGCCTGTAAGCAGATGACAGTTTAACGGTTAAGTTGATTATTTGATGGAAGTTTTTAATAATTCATGCCAAAATAAATTCAGCACATTCAGATCACAGTCGGTGTGATCACTGTTTCACCGGTCCCGATCAATGGGATTTCTGGCTAGTGCCATTTATTCATCTCCCCATAAACAATCACAAGCTCGTAATAATTTGGATGTCAGATGCTTGCAGTGAAGTCAGACTGTGTAGTAATCATCACAGGCCTGGAAAGGTGCATTTTACTGTAACCGCACCTTCAGCTCCAAGGTAATGACAACATCCTTTGACGCGAGTCAACATAAGGACTCGGTTACTGCAGTATCTCTCCGCCGCTGATATCATTCACTTCTCCCTTTCTACGAGCCTTAATTCTAACGCTGAGCAGCACCGCAACACTTAAAAATCACTTCTAAAGCGACGGCAGAGCATCAACGCAGCCATGTTGCTGATTTAACCGCCTATTTACCTTATTTCCGCAGTGGGGAATGTGTGTCGTGATGTCCATACATTTATTTTTTATTTTTTTAATTTGTATTTTTTTGGTTAACAAACAATGACAATTCTGCATTTCTTCAAACCCTACTGGTGTCTCCACAGCCAAGTAAGATACATGGCGGGGAATTGGCCTTTACCGGAGGAAAATCGCGCAGGTTGCGTTTAGAGCATCATCATCATCGGTGGCAGCAGCAGCAGCATCAGATAGGGAGGATGTAAGTGGCTATGGGCGAATAAGGGGGATATTTCCTCCGTGCTGGACAGCCCCACTTCTCACCTTTAATAAATCCACGCGTTTCCCCTGATGTTAAAGCTGTCCGGGCGATGAGAAACAGCTCGGACCATCCATCGTCGTTTTTCAAGCCTCTCTCCCGTCTCATCCGACTTCAGTCTTCGCAACTGCGGTTGTAGCCGCACACAGAAACGTAGAGGCGCCCTGCTCCGCTCGGCATCGTCAGCGACCCAGCGGCAGAGGACAGTAGATACAAGCAGGCACGAAGATGCCATGCGCGACCAACTACTAGTACACTTTACGCATGTGCGCACGCACACTGGTTAAAGGCGCACTACTATTATTAATACCGCTGTTACTCTGAAATATAATCCCCAATATTATACACTGAATAGGAAGAAGCACAGAATTCATTTAGACTCATTTAAAGGGATACTGCAGCAGCTTGGGACTTTCATAAAGAGGGGAAAGAAAGAGATGTGGCCGGCGCAAATACTTTCTAAAAAGTATCATGACTTTCTAGTTGTCTGGAGAACCAAGCTCCATAACTCCTGGGCTCTACATTTCCCATAATGCAGTTCAACAGCGTCATAGAGTGTTCCTGTTCTTTATTCAACAACTGGACTCTTGTGGATAATATACTGACCCCAAATGTTTTTAAATATTAAATTAAATATAGTTTATTTTTTGAAGCTATTTAATGAAAATAATACCCCCTCCCCAACTGTGACAGTTTGGTGACCTCATATAAAAACATGTATCCCTCCTAAGGGCAGAGATCTTTAGGAGACACCCCACCACATTTCTTTTTTACATTTTTCTAAGACAGTCAGGGATAACTCAGCTACAGTAATCAGGGTTATTATGTCAAACTTTGGAGCAACAGAATTTTTTTTCAGACTGGCCCATGGAGGGGTCGTAACATTATTGTGCTTTTTAAAAAAAAAAGTGTATATATATATATATATATATATATATATATATATATATATATATAAAAAAATAAAAAAAAAAAGAAAAAAAAACACACAAATTTTCTCACAGAAGAAACTTTTTCCATTATTATTTATTCATAATATTCTATTACTTTGATAAAATACACTTTGTTTACAAGTTCTGATTACTATATTACATTCACCTGGAGTTTTAAATGGAGACAAAATGACACTGACATTTAAGAAATTCACCTAGTGTCAAACATGACATTAAAAGAAGAAGGGGAAAAAAAGTGGAGACCCCCCCCCCTTCCCTTCTTCCAGCCATTTTCTATATGATGTGCTCTACACATCCAAATGCACACACACAGTTAGCCTTAGTATTGATTGGGACTGCTGTTTGACTCATGTTTCAGTCATCATTAACCAAAATTTCAGCTGCCTTTAGGATTGAGAATGATTGTTGTTAATATTTTTTGCAGTGCAATCCAGTCCAGCAGGACTCTAACATCACTTTCAACCAAATATGACGTAAATGTTTAATGGGGATCAAAAATGAGAATAAAAAAGACATCTGTATCACTAACTCAAACATCATTATGTCATTAATAAGTGAAATTTCTATGCCTTGTGAAACTCCTGCTAGATTCTAGCCCTCAAAAATAACTTTCCACAAGACACACCCACCAAATAAAAAATAAAACTATATTAATTGAATGACTTTTAAATGGTGCATTAAAACATTATCTTTTCATAAAGTGATGATGCAAATAGACAAGTAAAAGCTACACTTTAGACAACATCTTCATTGAAAAATATAGACCAATGGATTCACTAAAAAACCCGGACCATACAGAATATCAGATACCTGGACTATTTGAAAAGTGATTATTCTGCACGGTGGTCTGTCCAGCCTAGAAAAAAAAAACACTATAGGAAAGAACGGGACAGCCAATATATTAATATAGTAAATACCCTGTTGATTTGTCAAAAACAATTAGCAAATAGATCTTTTATATTAAAATATATTAATTAAAATATATTACTTTGATTAACTAGTCAGACATTTAAAAACAACTTCTGATTATTTTTTGTTTTCTTTAAGGTGACTTTGGCATACTACCTTGGAAATAATTGCTATAAAAGAGGTCGTGTTTTGTACCTCCAGGAGATTCTAAAATATAGTAGATGTGTCAATATTTGTAACCAGCAAAAACACAAAACTTTTGGAGATAACACTTCAAACACAGTGGCCTTTTTACAAGTCAGTACGCACTAAGCACTAATGTTAAAATCATCATAACGGGCCTGCAAAGGTTATAACAAGTGCTGACACCACTAATGTGTTGTGCATCACAAAGACAAATTACTGTTGATTAAATACATATGTGACAAATATCATTTTTACAATACTTCCAACCACAGTATTATAGAGGATCACTCTCTTAATTTCCTGGAAAAAGGCCACGTTAAAGTGAAGTGTTACACTCACTTATTGATGTATTGGTGACATATTGTACCTGTTTTTAGCATATTTCACTGTTCTTCTCTATTTTCATTCCACAGTAAAAAAAAAACAAAAACAAAAAAAGAAAAAAATTTTGAAATAAAGAGCCAGTTATGCTCAAGCAAGGTGTGCAGCACGAATAAAATAACAATATTTCTACATCTAGGCAAATACCATACATGAGCAAGTATATACAGCAAAATAACAAAATTGTCAGCATTTTCTCCACCCGCCTTGAGTGTTTAAATTAAGTTTGCCACTGCTGATTTACCTATACAGACGCACAAGCATTAGAAATCCCACACCAAGGGAGATCATATCCACAAACCTGATTTTTGGGGAGGAAATGCTGATTCACGCAGTAGGAAGTGACTTCAGACCTTCATTGGAAGTGAAAAGATCTTAATTTACCAACAAGGATTATAGAGGAATTATATATGATTCTCTTTTCTTTAGGTTTGATTTTAAGTGCTGTACACTGTTATTACTTTATATCCAGATGGTTTTCGAGTTCTTTGCCTTGGAAACAAGTCAGGTTGATTTATATAAAGTATAATTCAAAAATCACTCTATATCTTCTTACTAAAACTATACATGCTCATTTCTAGTTCTTAAATCTGAGTGTGTTCAGTAATAAAAGTACAGTTTCATATAAAATAGTTACTGTAAGTTGCATTTCCCTGCCACACATGCATAAATGCCAAATAGGAGGTACTCTACATCAAATGATTATCATTAGCGCCCTTTTTCTTCTTTTTTTTCTTCTTTTTTTTGCCGTTAAACCATAACTGATTAGGACCAATAATAAAAAGTGTCAGTCTAAAGCACAACAGTCATTATGTTCTAAAAAAAAAATAGCAACATTCATTTTCCCTCCTCAAAAAAAACAAAAAGAAAAAAAAAAAACTAGAATATATATTTTAAAAAATATATCACACTAATCTAGCCAAGTGCAAACACTGCCAGTTTTCATTTCTCACATATCTGACAACATTTGATTGAAAATGGATTGGCATTTCTATGACACAATTGCACAAAACGACTTTTCTTAGATGTTAGTGGAAAAACAAGACCATCCAGTGTAAATCCTTGCCTTTCCCACAACGAACCGATCCTAGAGCCGTTTTCTCCAGAGTGTGACTTAACATGTTTCAGCCTATTATGCACTGATTCTAAAACACTTGCTTCTGCTTTGTGCTGTGACAATACAACTCTAACCAATTTTTTGTTACTGTTAATTTAATATCATCGTACCACTAAACACGAGACACATAGTTTTGAGGGGCCTATGCAGTCATCATGGCAAAAAGCTCCACACCCCTTGCACATGATCATTGCCTTCAGTCGGCAGTAGCATTTAGACTGGACGTCCTCCATGTTGGAGCCCTCAATGAATGACTGTTCAGGTGAGGGCTCGCCCTGGTGGCCGTGGTCTAATGAGTGACCAGCAGGTATGGTGGTAACAGTCACTGAGAAGGACATAACGCTCCCGTGGATGCCACCACCATCAGCTTCTGATGAGGATGTGGAAGAGCCGGTGCCTGCAGTGCTGCGGTTCAAAGTGTGAGGTACGGACATGCTGATAGTGCCACCGTAGCATGACGCTACCGGGGGTTCCTGATTATCGAGTGTTCTCTGGGATTGAAAGGCAGTCGGCCGCTGGTGACTGGGATCCACGTGGGTAAGATATGGCTCGGAGTTTCCTTGATTACTATTGCAGAGTTCGAGGTGCCTTCGGTGTGATTGAGAAAAGGGGCTGGTGTCTTTGGTGGTTGCGCTGGTGTTGTTGTTATCACCACCAGCTTCAAAATACTCTGATCCAGGCTCAGTCTTTATGTTATAGTGATGCTGAAAGCCCGCTGGTTCATTAGACTTGCCTACTGAGCATCTTTGCTGCTCTGTTTTGACCCCAGAAGGAAACAGAAAAACCTTCCTGGCTGGTTGGTCCTCCTTGGCTGCGTCCTCTGCTTCTGTGGTTTCCCTTTTTGTGCTGGTTACAGTTGTGTTTGGAATGGCAGACAGGTGAAGTCTCCTGCTCTCTGATCCTCTGCCATACGTGGAGACATTGAGCAGGTAATGTCCTGTCATGGCAGGCCTTGGCATCCTCCTTCGACCCAAAAAACCAACAGAAATCCTGGATTGATCCTGTCGCTCTTCTGCGTGCATCAGTTGCTGAACTTTGTACTGAGGTGACTGAGGCCCTACACCCCCTCCATAAGGCTGACTTTGTTGGACTTTCCTCTGCATTAGAGCCTGTAGGATCTGCTCCTGAGTCTCCTTGTCAGGAAGTTCCCTGTGATGTTTTGTGTTTTCTGAGAAAACACCAGCTCGGCCTGATGTATTGAACTTCTCAGCCCTGTGCTCAGCAGAATGTGACGCCTTTCCCATAGTACCAGAGGAGAAGTTTGACATCTTTACTTCCACCTTGGATAGCGGTTTTGGGAGGATCTGCTCCAGTGGAACTTCTTTGCCCTGCAGAAGCTGAGTGACCAGCGGGTTGTTTGCAGGGATGCAGGAGCTGATTCTGGTTGTTGATCCAGCAGTTAATGGGATTTCCTGTTCCTTTGAAGCATGCACCAATGATGGTTGTGCTGATACACTTGAACTCTTTTGGACGCTATGGATTCCTGTACTGACTGTACCAGCAGAAAGACTTGTATGTTTTTCTTCAGTTTTGCTTAAGTACTTCTGAGACTGGTTTGGGCTACATGGACCAAAAGAGTCCACTTGGCAAGGAGAAGATATACTAAACTGTGTGGCTGCTAACCTAGCAGATCCCTGTGGGGATGTCGGGCTGGATAAGTGGTGTGTCTGCTCACTACTGCCTCCACCTGGCCCTGGGCCTGGCACTGCCCCCTTTGAAGCAGATGATGCTGCTGCTGCTGCTGCACGTTGTGCTCGGGCAAGCTGAGCTTTGGCTTTGATATCTGCCAAAGTGCGAGCACCAGTACGGCATGGGCTACTAAGTGGGCTTGGGAGGGGAGTCCTCGGTGAGATCTGGCTAGGTGACACAGGCAAGGGAAGAATTCGTGATACTGGGATCTGCAAAATGGGAAAAAAAACAAAACGGAGATGAATTCCCATTTGTATATATAAAAAATATAAATAAAAAAAAAAACATATAACAATATAAATAGGCTTCAAGCTGTATCCTATTTTATTTTCCCACACGTACAAAACAACAAACTCTGGGATTTACTGGGAAAACTCTAAGTCTTTGGAGCATAGTGAGACTAACAATATACTCAGCAAGTATAGTTTCCCAACTCTGAAAAGATAAAGCTACAGACCTGTCAGGTCCGCTCAGAAAATAGAGTGATCTGAGCAGACTTTGAGCTGCCACATTTATTCCTACCTTTAGTGGTGGAACCCTCTGACTTGTTGTTGAAGTTGGTGTAGCAGGGCTGGATATGGATGATGCTGAGGGAGACGCAGATGAGAATGAAGACACTGAAGAAACTGACGACATGCGGGGTCTTTTCTCTGGTGTTAATTCACCCTCTATCTCACTGAGAGATTTCCTTTTCAGTGGCTCTGAGGAGCCACTGGGCTCAGAGATGATCTCTTCGCTCTCTGCAGCAGGCTTAACCATAGACACCGACTGAACTTCTTTCAACTCTGAACTAGCCTTTGGTGGAGGGCTGCTGTCCACAGACAACTGGGAGCGTTCAGTTTTCTCCTCCTTCATGTCTTCCTTGCGCTCCTTTTCTGGCACTGTACATGCTGCACTCCATTCACCACGTTTCTCAACCTCTGGTGCTCTCACTGCTGCTGCCAGTCCAGTATTTGCAGTTGTATTCATCTTCCGATCCTCAGCATACTGTGAGCGTCGCGTCTTCATGGGTTCTGCAGTAAAGACAGGCTCTTTTTGAGCAGGCAGTGCTTTCAGAGGCTCCTGTGACGATGTCTGCGCTGGCTTTACGTCTTTTGCAGGAGCATCAGTCAGGCTGCTGTCCTTGGTGCACTTAGATTCCTCTAGTGCTTGAGCGACAGGTCCTGTCTGATGAGAGGGGGACTGAGGCCTGGCAGACTCCTGATTCAAATCAGCCTTTGTCAGCTCTTTGGATTCCTCATAGCTGAGCCCAGAACTGTACAATAGAAAGGGAGACAAAGAAAAAGAGAGAAAAAAACCCCATAAATCTATGAATTAAGTCTTTCTTGAATGAGGAAAAAGTCATTAAACACTTATCTTTTAAATTATTTTAAAAAAAAAATACACAAGAAGAGCTTTGAAAATGACAATAGCCCAAACAAACTAAAAACTATTAATCAGCTAGTATTGTTTTATTCATTGTAGTATTTTACTTTTCAATCTGTTCTTTTTCTTATGAATTGCTTAATTTTTAACAACAAACTTGACAACAAATGACAAATCTTTGAATCACAGAATCTAATCTGAAGTTGTGCATTAAAAGTGAAACTGTTGGAAAAAATTCATACATCCATAAAACGAATGACACTTATGAGCGCTATCTGGGCATTGCACTGACATACTATTTTGCCCTGTTTGGTTAATCTGTTCCAATATGTTATACAGAAAGTAAATATCCTTTAGAAACAGATATTCAATCAATATTCTTAAGAAAAGTGACTGTTCCATTTTCCTTTTGTAAATACTACAAGTACTAAGATTTTAGTCTTTTTTGATATTTAAGAAAAAAATACTACACTGCAAGCTAAGGGAGGGTGTAACCTAGGCCAGTTTTTGTAGATATAATTTCCTGATGTCCCCTAAAGTTCCCCTAGAGGATGATGGAAAAGATGACAGCTGTAAAAGTGAACTAACTGAAGGTGTGTGTGACTGTGCTATGGCTGTTTAGACCAGGCATCATTTGATACAGGACACCAAGGACAGTATATAAAGAAAATTAAATAAAACCTGTCCTGATATCTTATTAAAAACTCTGCCAGGTCAGGATTAGATGACCTTTGGTAAGACTGAGAACTCTTTTTGGCTCTCATTTTCTTTGAAAGCCTTCAAAGGGCTTTCTGAGAGTGAAGACATGGGGTTTTTTACAGTTAAAGTAAGAAGTTGGTTTAGGTTAAGGTTTGGATAAAGATGTCACACTTATTTGTGATGGTTAAACTTGGGATTAGGTGGGGTTAGAGTCTCGGGAAAGCAATAACACCAATACATGTCCTCACAAGAAAAGCCAAGCAAACATGCCTCATACTCATTCTCCCTGAACACAGAGATTCTAAAATTTTAGCTAAAATATTAGAATTGGTCATCTAAACAACCCCAAACCTACGACACACTTATTCGGGGCTAAAGATCTTCACCTGCCAAGTGGAGACCACCGAACAGCTGGACTGACAGATTAGCAAGATACTGTATGATGTCCAAGTTCATGAGAACTAGGTAGGATTAGTGGATCAAGAAATTATAAATGAAACAGAGAACCTACTTCTCCCCATAATAGTTTTCAAAGAAGGCTTCCTTCCAGTGCTCAACTTTCTTTTCCTTCTCAATTTCTTGGCGCATTCGGAGCTGCAATTCAGGAGTGAATTCCCCTAAAAATGGAAGAGTCACAAAAGAGCAAATGTAAACCTTGGTGTTGTGCTTTTTTTTTTTTTAATGTGAATTGAATTTTGCAGTTATGAAATGAAAGCTTTTGAACTAACCCTCAGCCAGCCTGTCTTTCCAAGACTGAGCTGCTGATGTGAAAAACTCATTGTTTAAGGCAGAGCTAGTGACCTTCAGAAGGCCGTCCATGCAAGCCTGAGGAGAGAAGGCACAATGTTATGACTAACAGCATGACGATCAACATCACTGCATCGGTACATTGACCTTATTTGGATTCTGCCTATGATATAGAATTTGCATCAAGAATCATACAAATGTTTTACAGAGATTAAAAAGATATTTTATGAGGCATATATCAAATAATGACTGACAGATACTGCACACAGCAACAATTTTACTTACACATTTACATTTAATGTAATATAAATAGCAAACGTTATAACATATGTATAATTTTAGGGCTACCTGGCGGTCTACTTCTGGCAGAAGTTTGACCAGCCTTTGCTGGCAGTCTGGAGGCAAGACAGAGAAAGTGTGCTTGTTGATGATTGCTCGCAGGTTGGTGTTAACCAAAATAGAGTCTGGCGTCTCCACGTCTATTTTATACTTGGCACGTTTTATCTGCCCTGCGATACAAACAAAACAGGAAACAGATGTAAACCAAGGGAGATTCAATAATGCAAAGAAACAACTGTGAATTATGTAGTTCACTTTTAAATGTAGTAAAATAATTTGTTTTACTTAACTGTTTTCTGTCAAAGTAGAATAATTTTACTTACACCTAAGAAATAACTATGCAGACAATTAATTCTAGATTACAAGCAGACACAGAAAAGCTGAACATATAAAGTTAAACCCAACTGTCAGATTATTCTTAACACTCGAAACAAAAATTCTTACTGTAAATAATTTGGTTAACCCGATGTTAGAAAATTTCACTCACATATGAATTAATAGTGCGTCTGTGACTGTTTGTGGCATACTAATGGATATTTGTGCTATCAGGCTGATTAATGTGGGAGTGATTTAAAATACACTAAGAGGTTGTTATTGTGTGCCATTGTGCTCCTAACTGTCCTAAAGAGTATTTTTATTTGCTTCTTAAAAACAAAGCAGGACTACAGGGAAACTACTAATTGCTAACTTTTGTCTGTTAAATATTATAATTAAATCATAAAAATTTCCACACAACTGATTTAAATAAAAGCAATTGTCTGAATTACCTGCACTGAGGCGACTGGACCTTTGGGGAACCTTTCTGGGTACGACTGGGTGGCATAAATCTGATTGGAAAGAAGAAGAGGAGCTAAAGGAAATGCTCTGAGAAATGAAAGCCAGAGATCTGACTGCTTCAGTTTCCACATTAAAGCTGCCAATTATATGAGTCATGTTTGGATGATGATGATACATAACCTTTTGTAGTCTAGCTATAAAAACCTGCAATAATAAACAGGATAATTCCCAGAACTACATCACTATCCATCATCTATCTACAAAACTGTGAGTAATATCATGCAATTAACATCGGTAAACTATCCAACAATTTGGCAATGTAAGAGTTACCACCTACCAGTTTTTGTTGTAATGTTATCTGCCATGTCTTTAAGGGTTTTCAGAAGCAGTCTTGGACTGGAGGAGGTTGGCATTCCCCCCTGTCTACGCTGGTTTCTCTGCTGCTGCTGCTTTAGGGCCTTAAAATGAACAACACAGAAAGACACAAATAGCCAGCAGTATGAGAAAAACAGAGTGTGAATATGTGTAACCCTCTGTTTCCCTGCAATTGCTCCCCAAGGGCCACTTGCCTGGTTAAATAACAGCTAAATAACAGCAGAGCAATGGAACATAGGTTGCATAACAGAGGCATAAATCCTCGCCTTGCTGTAAATCTGAGAACAAGTCAGATCAAATTTGTCACAAATTTCTCTACACGTTTAAAGAAGCAAAGAAAGGAGGTCCACCACAATAAGATATAAAATAGGAAACAATAAACAGATCCGTCCAGTAATGTTTCAGCCAAGTCGCCATCTTGTAGTGTTACCTACGCCCAAATAATGAATACAAATTCACACCAGCACAGATGGAGTGAATTACAATGTGTGCAATCAAATTAAATCTAATTAAATGGAACACAAAAGGCAAAAGACAGCCAATGGGAAATGGGTTCTTTGAAAACATTAATACTGTAAAAACAACAAAAAAACAGCTACAGGCATTTCTCCCTGATGTTTGAAATAATCAGCAAGACGTCAGATAGAGAACAAAAAAAAACAAAGAACACCAGCTGAAACACTACCATTGAGTTATATGCTGCCAATTAAAACAAAGTAATGAACATAATCATACAAATTTAATTGCTCATTGTAGCCCAAAAAGAGCCCAAGTCTAAGACTCCACACTCTGTATACCGATGTAAAAACAAAAGGGTGGATTTGCATAGTGCAGAACACAGAGGGAGTGATTTATATGGGAGTGGGGTGTGGCAGGAACTCATGTTACTCATCTGAGTAGGGAGGATAAGTTAACAACTTAAATGTATGTTTAAAAAAGAAAAACAACAAGAAATATATGTTGTTTGCTGTACCTGTTTCAAAGCTTTCTTGCTGTGTTTCTGCGAGGGAGAGATGAGCTTACTGGTGGGGACAGACGGCGACGAGCATCGAGGCTGTGGAGACGACGGCTGTGACTGCAGCTTGGAGGGAACTATGAAATACAGAAGCACAAAACAGATGTTACCAAATACATTTCCTGAGGGCGGTGTGCAGACTTTATAACATTGTGCTTTTGTTTTGGCGAAACTGAAACCAATTCTGTAGACAAAGAAGCAGATTACATTACCTTACTAAAATATCGTATTGTTAAAAATGAGCTCAACTTCAGAACAATCCCCCTCCTACTATCTGCCTTCTGTTTCTTACAGAACATCTTTCTACATTCTGCAGCAGTTCCTTCCCAGTGCTGCCTAATTTGCATTTGACTTTGCAGTCCTTTGCATCGATTATTTCAAAAATAAAGCAATATCAGAGCCCTCCTACTCAGCTGTAAACCAAGGTTATTTGCTTGGTACTTTTAAGTTGTGCATAATGAGGAAGTGGTCACGGGTCATACTGAGAAAAATCAGTTTCCTGTTTTAACCGTCACTTAAGTTATTCAAGTGGCAGTGAGAAATAATAAGAATCGGTAAGACCACAACCTGAGGAAAACAAAATAATTGGCACTTGATGAAAAGCTCCCTCTCTCAAACCGCATTGTAATCAGGCACAATCAGGTGTTCATTTCACAATAAAGCAATATCTTAACCCCACAGAATCACAAAAGATCAGAAACCGTTGTAATGTGGCTGTTGTGCACTGCCAGCAGGCTCTTGGTGAACAATTATCAGACAGCATTAAGGACAAAGTAAAGCTCAAAGATAAAACCCACCTTTCGCTATCATCATGTTCAGTGCTGCGTGTATTCCAGGAAATGTTTTTGATGAGGTGGTGTATTTTATGTTTGTGGTAAAACCACTTTCCAACTTGGCATGTCTAATGCGACTTGAGCTAGTTTCCGGTGTTTCCACAATAACCTACATCATCAGCTGACAGGGGGGTGTTAACTCTAACTGGCATAACCAATCAGCTACAATCACCTAAAAAAAAAAAAAAGCCAAACATTATTGCATTATGATCTGTTGATGGGGTTTTTTCCTTCTCTGTTGACTGATGAACAGTGATGACACTTCAGCAAAAAACACACGCTCACTCTTTAATAAACGTCAACAGGGGTTGCATCTAAAGGTGTTTAAGGAGTTAGTAAAGACATTTCAGTGCTTTATTAAGTAGTATTCACTGTTAATCTATATAGGTGGTCTGGAAGTTAGATAATGGTGACATATTTCAAATCTATAACACTGATCAACAAGTGTTTTGTTTTTCAAAATGTACTTTTTGACCCCAAATCTGAAAACCATTTTCATCTGGTTAAGCCATTCCAAGTACTGGACAACTGGGATGACTGAACACACACAGCAATGTGTTTCAACATTTAAGATGTAAGTTTGGTCTCGAGAAAAGTGAAGCCAAAATCAACAAAGATGTTTTTGTTAGTCCTGAAATCCGTGAACTGATGCTTGACAATGAGTTTGAAAGGAAATTGTAGCCAGCTGGATCAGCAGCATAGGAAACATTTGTGCAAGTAGCCAGAATTTTCTTGGCAATCTCAGAGCAGAGAACTTGTGTTTAACATGCTGAAATCATATCAGTTAATGATATGATGTTATTGTTTTGTCAACGTTCTTTCCATCAAATCTGAGCGATGTCAGTGATGAGCATGGTGAAAAATTTAATCAAGATATTAAAGTGATGGAAAACTGATATCAGGAAAAATTTAATCCGAGGATGAAGGGTGATTACTGTTAATTCTTGCAAGGAGAGACAGATATACAAGCAAAAAACCAAGTGCCTCAAACATTTTTAAGTGCGCTGAAAATGTGCTTTATTGTGTCTCTCATATCACCTTCTTGTTTATTTTCAGGAAAAAAAACCCACATTAAAACTGTTTTAATGGGAAATAGTTAACATTCCAGAGATTGCACTGATACATTATAATGATATTCAAGTGTTAAAAGAATATGATGGGTACTTCCAAAATCTTATGCGCAAAAGTTAATTAGATTTCATATCTAAAATCAGCTTCTCACTGCAAACTCCAGCTTCCTTCCATAGTCCAAAGACATGCAACTAAAACTAGCTTAACCAGGTTAGCTAGTTTGAGTTAGTTATACTGGAAATCTAAGGTGTAATGTTGAATGTGAGCACAAATGGTTGTGTGGCTCCATCAACTAGCTCTGCGATAGACTGGCAACCTGTTTAGGGTGTACCCAACCTTTCATCTGTAATAGCTGGATTAGGTTCCAGCCCCACTGCAACCCGAAATTGGATAAGCAGAGGAAGATGGATGGATAATTTTGTTTGAAATCTGCAGGAAATATAAGCTAAACATGTAATCGAGCTATTAAGAATGAGACCCTTTCTTCATGGCAGACAATCTGACTGTTCAAACTGCCCATTTATTCACTCTGTAGTCTACTATTCAGTAGAGTAAATCAGCCATCCTGCAGTGCATTTCAAAATTACAGCTGCAAATTTCATCCACTACAAGTATGCACTGGTACAGTTCATACACTGACTTGGACCATAATGTTTGAGCAGTCTGCTGTCACAAGTTAAAAAACAAATATTCATTACATATTGATAGAATATGATTTTCTTACCCTCTGAGAATTCCTGGTGAACACTTAAAACTAAAAGACCTACCAAAACTGTATTTGAGACTACAGGTACAACTAAATTTTTGGCATGTCTGAAATGTGATGATGAGTAGCCTGCTTATCAAATATTTACTTTAACGGAATTTACTGCTTTACATCAATTATGTTAATTCACAGTTACAGCTAAAATCTTCATCATTCTTAGCTAAATAAAAAATACTTCATATAAAGCACACATTTTTGTGTTATGAAGTATTTCAATGCAATGGTGAGTTATGATAATTACAATGAGTACTTTTTTTTTTTTTTTTTAAAAGCCATAATTACAAATTAGATTACAAACAGACAGCACATATTAATGTTGTAGCGGTAAAGGTAGGACCAAATTATCTTGCAACAAAGAAATGTCTGGAAACTCATTGCAAACAAGTGACTTTAAAATTTATGGTCATGTGTAAGTTAATTAAAGAACCTGTATGCAAGGGCACAATACCTCTTCGCATCCACCTTCCTCTCCTGCCCTCTTGACTGATAGCACTACTGTTGTTTTCTGAGCTTCGAGAGTCAGAAAGATTGTCACTGCTCTCCTCAGAGCCCTCTTCCGACAGCTCCTTCACCACATCTGAGATGTCCTTCTATATGAAAAACAGAGCAAAAGACTCCATGTTATTTTTATGCAGGAAACAGAGCGGAGGAACAGTTAAGCAGAAGTAAATAAGAAAATGACCAGTTACAGCATGTACATTCATAACTTAATTTGTGTCCAGGTACCCGAAAAGCTGCAATTAGCAAAGAAAAACATGTGCTAGTTCTTTTTTCCTGTATTGGCTGAGTAATAAACAGTGCCTTGTGTCTCACAAACCTTTAATGTGTAGACTCCCATTCTGCCCGGAACTTTGTAGAAGAT
The DNA here is from genome assembly GCF_018398535.1 of Haplochromis burtoni. Lineage (NCBI taxonomy): Eukaryota > Metazoa > Chordata > Actinopteri > Cichliformes > Cichlidae > Haplochromis > Haplochromis burtoni. The sequence goes on from NW_024582446.1 coordinate 137,722, forward strand.
TCCCTCCTCACCACGAGAGTTCGTGTGCAGCATTGCATTCAGACACGCCAGTGGTGAAGTTCCGCTGGATCACAAGAGGAAAAACACAGTTTACACATCTGTTCCCCCATAAATCAGATGGCTGGGAAAAGACGAAGGAAGGGGAGAGGTTGGTCTGGTAACTTGGGAGAAGCTGCTATCATGCATCAGGAAAACATGTGTGAGTTTAGGTCAGATTTGCATCAGTGCAGTTAGAGGGGAAATTTGCTCTGTGCTTTATGAGAAATCAGCTGCAGAAAACTGATCCACTGCTCATCTAATTAAAGTGATGGACCGATATTCACAGAATAAAGGGGTCTGACATAAAAATGCCTGTTGCAAAAAAAGTAATCTGTCAAGCTTTGCTTAAGTCATGCACAAATCTAGACTGACAAATTGAACCTTACTTTTTTTTTTGGTCAAATTGCATTTGTGCTGCTTTACACAGTATAACACATAAGGCTTTGAACAATATAATTACCAGAAAAAATAAAAGTCTATTTTTAATTTTTGGGAAATTACTCTAGTTATGCTTAAATATTTCTAATTTTTATTTTGTTAATTAATCGGAAAAAAAATGAAAATGTAATTTTTATGCAACAGGTGGCTGTGGAAGCTCAAACTATGAACGTAGCATTGCATTTTTATGCAACCTCACCTAGAACATGTTATTCCTATTAACATGCAAAAAGGCAACTCCAAACAAACCTGCATTGCTGTGAGTTTGTTAAGATAAGCGGTGGGGGCTACTTTTTCTTACCTTCTGGATGAGAATAGTGAAAGTGAAACAAAAAGAAATAAAACAATTATTAATTGAGTAAAGTAACTGTGACTATGTGAATAACAAAAAGGCACATGATATGAGCAGCTGAGAAATGACAGATGACACCTGTTGTGCTCTCATGAAAATGTCTCAGATATGAAGTGTATCTGCAGCTCCAAAGCTATGACAACAAGGACCTGTGTACCTTATTTCCTTAAGTCTTTCTCTTTGGATCACTTGCAAGATCTCTTTATGGCTCATAGGTGTATTAGGGTACTTCTCCAGAACCTAGAAAATAAAAATGCAGATGATTATATTTTGCTGATAGATTATTTAAAGGAAAAATATTCAGAAATTAAGAGGCAGCCCAAAGGTTACTTCATTAAAGATATCACATTTTTTACACATCAGTAAAATTAAATTAAAATAAATAACCATAGGAACAACACTCCTCACTCACCAAGATATTTCTGTACTGTTCGGCAAGCTAACAGGATTTTATCTGTAGTAGGAGGTACAGGCTCCCCTTATGTAAGTATAACCACTGTAAATATCCATTTGTTTCTCTGTCAGTTAAACTGCAAAGTGCTCATGACTGACTGACAGAGAAGTGGCAAAGGTTTTGAAGCTTTTTTTTAATCTACTAATTGTTATTTGTTCTAATGACTGTGTGCCTTTTTAGGGTTTTTGTCTTGATTTTTATTGATTTTCGATGCAAGACTTGCCTGATCCAGGACGATTTCCTCAATCTTAGCTTAAAGCCTGAGCAATTTATGCAAAAACTCAACTAGTTTGTATTATGGTTAAAATGATCCAGTCAACAAGCACAGCACAGTTGTGTTTTGTATTTCTTTCTTTTTTCCACTATTAGAAATATATTTGGCATGAATATTTTGCAATCTCTGGAGAAAATGCACAGAATCCGTCTAGTAATAAATAAGGGGTGGTAAATTAAAGTTTCATTTGGGTTTGAGGTGGATGCACCACCTTATGCTGTAACATCTCACTTCTCTGAGTGTTGGCTGAAAAAAAAAACATGACAATAAAAGCTTCTCATAACAGTATAATAATAATAACAACAACAACAACAACATATCAGCAACTTTAAATCGGTAATTTAAAAAAACTACTATGGGTGACCTTAAGATGTAGCGCTTACACTTTTCCCAAACCCTCTCGAAAAGCCTTGAATTACTTTAGCTAGTGTTTTGAGCACTGCAATGAAACATAACTTTGAGTCCTACAAACGTTATCGCTATTTATTTTCTATGCAGTTAGCATACTACACGCTGTGCGCAAACTATTAAGTGTAAATACCTGTATGAAACTAACGCAAGGCGTTACAGCCGATTGCAATGTGCTTAAATTATAAATTACTATTGGACGTTTTGATAATTTTATACTCGTTAGCATGCTATGCTGTCAGCTAGCTCAATGCTAACAACATATATTGTACTCTTGCAAAACGCTAGCATGACTAGACGGACTTTGTCATCGATTTTGTAGTTAAGTAGTTTGCTCTTGGGTTGCTTTAACTACGGAAACAGGAGGTTTTGTAGTGGTTTATTTCCAAATAATACAAATCAAACTTGTTGACGAACAGAGTTGCGTTAGCAGGCGTTAGCCCATGCTAGTCGCGCTAGCGCGCAACATTGGCGTGATTACTTCACGGTTACTTCATTGGACTTAATATCCTACGAGACCTGTCAGCCTTACTATCCCCACAAAACACATACAGTGGGTTCAGAGGCATGCTTGGGTGCACATGACTTATATTTATTTCGCTGTATTTATGCTTTGAGGTGCCACTTGATGAAAGCTACAAGGCTAGTAGTGACAGCGGTCTTTCCAAATGTCGAACCGTCAACACAGGCCTTGCGCGGTGCACGCAACATTTCATCTTCACCAGCAGGTCGTGAACTCATAAACACAGTTGTACAAGTGGGAGCGTTCAAGGAAAACAACCACAACAAACGCTACATAAAACACCAAGAATACCGTTTTCGCTGCTTCCGCCCACGTCCTCCCCTTCTTCTTCTTCTGTCTCTCCCTCATTGCGAATGTCCTGTTGCAGAGTAGTCTTCAATTTCTGTTTCAGTTAAAATGTTGCTTTAGTTACCGCGTAAGATCCACTCCGTCTGCCATGTTGGACTTACTGTAAAAGAGTCATGTGACTCTAAAAGAAACGTCATCTTACTGTATGTAGCTGTCATTCCAAGTCCTCAACTTTCCCACATGTATTTACACATTTGCCAGCTGCAATTATGACGAGAAAGGAGGATATATATATATATATATATAATAATGAGTTTAAGACTGTTTAAGTCTCTTTATTTTCATGTGTAAGCAAATGGACTTTGCACAATTTCACAACTATGAAAAAATAAGGCAGCTGATATAGAGAGCACTGCAAGCTTTCTTCACATTTTTGGCTTACAATTACACTGGCTACAAACTGAAGCAACAATTCATCAAGCATACAGGCTAAACCAAAGTGGTCTTGCAGACACTCCCCCCACCTCCATTACCCTTCAGTGTTTTGGCAAAGACTGATATATGGCTAAACAGAAAAAAAAAAGTATTTAAGTGTTCTCATTGGGGGTGGGGGACAGATTCAGTAAATACAAACTGGACTAAAATACACCCCTATTAGCTGAAAAAAGCCTGGAAGCCTCGTCTGTGCTATTTTGATAGGGCAGTGTAAGCCAAGAAAATTGCATGGCTTAGGCAACAAAGAAAAAAGCCAAATCTTATTAAGCCAGACAGCAAACTATCACTTTTAAGAGTCAGGCATTTGAAAAAAATCAATAAAGGTTAACTTCTGGGTTAAGCTGAACACATGCTTACTTCACCGTTTTGCATAAGAGAACTTAAAGCAATCTAAAGTCAAGACATATAGCCACCCCCCCCATCTCTCCCAGACGTTACTGGTGCCACCATTAATTAAGGCCGGCCCTACAGTACAGGTGTAATCGACATAAATCAGGGGCTTGTCTGAGTTGGACTTCCCAGTGGAAGATAGGCAGCTGAGGAAGGTCTTTGTCGCTGAGACGGAGAGAAGTTCTGAAGTTCTGATGTCAGAGTGGTGGACGAAGAAGATGATGTGACAGATGCTGCTTGTGGTGCCTGATACCTGCAAACCATTGCAAAAACCACTGACTATATTTTAATCTTTAATATCACAGAATGATGCACAAGATTTAATAGGTGAGATATGAAAAAACAAAACAAAATATGTGAATTGTATTTAAAGCAGAATGGTGCAATGTATGGTAAAGTGCATGGACATGTTTTCAGGAAATCCAATTTATTAAAGAGGAAAACTGAAGACAAAATTACAAAATTATTCTTCTAAAATTTTGCTGCAAAATTCAGTTAGAGCCATAAATAAAGAAATTATCTACTTGCTGTTCTCTTACCAGGACTTAGATTTCCTGACCCTTGGTGATGCAGTCCTTTCTCTAAAGAAAACATTTGCCAGGGGATCGTGTATTAGCCTCGGTGTAAAGGCTCTCTCCAGGTGAGTACCATCAAGATTTAACATGAACATGGTTGGGGGAGACATGTCTAACTCCAAAAGCATGATGTTCTCAGCCTGTAAGGACATACAACAATAAAAATGTAGTTAAAAAACACATTTACTTGCACAAAAAAACCCAGCCTCTACTCTAAGCCAGTTTCCATGGAGAAGCACATTAGATTTAATCTGAACAGTCACAAGAGACCAAGATATCCCAGCTCAGTCTAATGTTGGGTTACCTTGACACTGATGCAATCCTTATAAAAATATTCGTTTTGCTGGATATAAGGATATCAATATGATCCCTATGGTGGTTATTACTCCTTGGTTGTGCTGCACAGCCTGAAATCAGTGTTAGACTCTTCCATGGTGCTGACTGGTCTTCCCTGCCGTGAGTGTATTTGAACTGAGAACCTGGTGTTAAAGACCACTGCTGTAAAATACCTGTCTATATTTAAACAAGATGGCTATCAGGTAATCAGATATTTCTAACAGTCTGTTAGTACACTTAATCAGACAGCTATAATATTTACCAGACAACTGCATTAAAAAGACTCCATAAAACACCAACGCCACAGACATAGATCCAATCCAGTGACATGAATTAGTTGAAGTGATGCCTAGATGCAGAGTTAAAAGTTTGGACCCAGCCAAATTCTTTGCGATTCAAAAATGGTCTGCAACTGTTGCACACCAAAAACCTTCCATCATTTTATGCAAATAGTTTTCTCCCTTTCCAGTAAAGGCTTCTGTTGTAAAGCTTCTGCTCTTTAATGTCTTATTAACAGTATCTTAACACTGATAAAACATGAAACATTAAACAGCCATAGAGTGATGAGTGATTCTTCTGAAATGTAAACTGTATGCTTTCTTACAATAATGGCTCACTGGCTAAAGATGCGAAAGTTAAATCTGTGAATAGTTTCCATGGCTACAATGGTCTCCGCATCCTTCAGCAAAGGTTGGTGGTTGTGAACATGAAAATGGAAATTAGATCACAACTTCCCTGTTTCGCTGCTGTTTCTGCCAACTGGCCTTGTGAATTTCCAAACACTGACCTGGTATCGAGATGGGGCCCCGGTAGCTGTGGCAACAGCCATCTGTGCATATTGGCTGACTGGCCTCTTGTAACCCAAAGCTGAGAGAGGCCTTCTCCTGACCTGAGTGGGTGTACTGGAAAAAAAAAAAAAAAAACATAGGAAAGGATGAATTTCTGCAGTTAAATACACTTAGGGTGGATGTCACCTGAGATGTAAACCTTTTTGAGACCCATGTTCCCCATAGATAGCCAGCTAATTAGCTTGTAATATTTCTCAACATGGCAAATGTCCCAGGTTAGGAAATAAAAATACACCAGATTCATGAGAATTCATAATATATCATTATCTGTAATCATTAAGACCAGAGCCATTGTCATGTGAAGGATTTTTTTTTTTACTTTAGTGACTCCCAGTGGTAGCTAAAATTATTGTGGCTGAAAAATACCAGATATGCTGTTAGATGTTATAATTTAGACACAAATTCTATCAATATAGTCAGTATATGAAGTGCTAAAATATCTATTGCAGATCAAAAGAACTCTAATAGCTACAGTAGAAAAAGCACATGTATATCCCTTATTTAAAACCTTACACATTCCAGGTACACAGCGGCTGGTGTTTTTCTGTTTCAGTGATGGATTTCTTGCGTGCTCACAATTTCTTTATGAGAATGTTCTTTCTTTAATGTACCATTTACAGATACAGATATTTAATTTACTGACCTCTCTGATGGAATAACTGGTCGGAGTCTCCACTGGTCCTCCTCGCTGTCAAAGTACAGCCTATTTATAATTTTGTTCTTTTCCTCGGGAGGTATAAAATTCTCAATCAAGAGATATCTGTAATACAGAAGACAAGCGGGTGCAAATTGAAATCAGCCAAAATAATACAAATTAAATTCCTGTATAAAATGGTGTAAAATGGAAACAAAAACTTGGGCATATGTGTGTTTCATTAGGATAGTCTTAGAGTACCTTTAGATAATTGTTGTTTTGAATGAAGGTGAGACATCTGTTTAACTTGATATATATTAATGATATTATAGTGATACAGTATAACAGGAAGACACCTCAATGATGGCGTAAAATTTAAAAGCTTAGATTGTATATCTCCAGGTGAGGTCTAAAACAAGTTGCACCAATGAACAACAAAAAATATTATCTTGGTTACAAGCATGCATGAATAATTTGCATTCCTGATGACTAAGAAAGAACAAAGCTAAAGACCCCAAATCATGAAAAAGTTTATTCGTTTATCAAATAAAACTTGCCAAATAAAAATGCATTATAGCCAAAATTGGGTGGATTTCTTTCTTCTTTCTTTCTAAAAAGAAAAATTCCATCATGTATGTTTTATGTACTACTTACTTGTACTTGAGCTCTCGGGTGAGCTCATTCTGCGTCTGTTCAAGTTCCTGTCTTGTTGTGATGTGTTCGTCAATGATTTCTTTCATCTCTCTCTTCAGTACCTGTAGTTTGGTACACAACTGTACAGAAAGGACAGAACAGAGGTCTGCATCACGAAACCTGGAGTAGCAAAATGTTTGCATGAAAACAGTGATGGTTTATGCAAATGTAAAATACCCCCGCACAAGAAAAGTCATTAAAACCTCAAATTTAAGCGCACAATAACAATGGCTAATCTGTACTAAGTATTTTACTGACATTGTCTGTGTAAAAAGGATTGTTTATAGTAAATAAGACTAATAGTTAATTGATTTTCCAATAATGCCATTGGGACGCATTAGTGGGTGAGTCATCTTACTCTTTTCAGCTTCTTTGTCTTAAGTTCGATCTCCTGCTGCAGGGAGGAGTATGTTTCTTTCATTTCCACGGTCTCCTCATCCTGCAGCATCATCTGCTGTTGGATCTCTCGCTCTTGTCTTATCTGCAAATTAAGCATTCCAAGCTGAATAAAAGCAACAAAAAAGTTTCTTTATTATTGATTTGATTTTAGACGCAATTAATAACCTGTTCTGCAATTTCTTGTCTCTTCTGCTCAAGCATTTTTTGTTGTTCATTGGTGTGATCGATTATAGTCTTTCCCCCAACTAACAGTTTGCTCTCCATGGCCTGTGAACAAAGATGCAATTAATTATTTATGCAGATTTCTTTTGTTCCACCAGTGTCTCGTTAATCTGAAATTTTACTGATTAATTCACTGGTTTCACACTTACAATACCTTATATTTCTCTATGATCTTCTCCACAGAATCTTGATCCCACTGCATGTCCTCCACGCTTCTTCTGTTTTCATTCAGGTGCTTTAGCTTTTCACTGCTTCCCTGGCAAGCCAGGACTATTGGGATGTCACCTGCATCTTTCAAGTTCCCATCTGGTTCCTCTTCAACAGTCTTCCACACATCAGCATCCCTCTCTCTAAGGACGTCCTCCTCCATGCCAGCCAAACTTTTACTCAATCTTTTGCTATTCCTCCTCCTTCTTCTCTCTTTTGCAAGCATCCCCCGCTCCTCTAGCTGAGCTTTCAAGCGTGCGATCTCCTCCTGAAACTCCCTCAGCAGGGCATCTTTGGGGTCCTCATTAATCCGTGGTTTGTTCTTTATTTTCTTGGCTCTGCTGGCGTATCTCAGCGTGGCCTGGGATTCATCAAAATTCTTGTGCGAAGGCCCCACTGTTGCTATCATGACAGTCTTTGCATTGCCACCCAGGGAGTCCTGGAGCAAGCGGGTCAGTTTGGAGTCTCTATACGGGACATGGGTGCTCTTCCCATCCACCAGAGCTGAAATGACATTCCCCAGCGCAGAAAGGGACAGGTTGATTTTGGCAGCTTCCTTCAGACGCTTCCCCTTGGCGCCTGTCTTGCTCTGGCGCTCGCTGCCAGCCAGGTCAACCATATTCAGCTTCCCAACTCGGATGTGGTCCTCACCGTCTGGCCCTACTTCGCTGCACTCCACAGTGATGACAAAAATTGCATGAGACCTAGAGCTGCGTTCATTCATGTTGGTGAATCCCACAGACCTGGACTGGTTGCCTATGTTCATCACATGTTCAATCTCTGTTGCATTCTTGGTCACCACTGAGGACAGGTCTTTAACATACACGCCAAAGTCTGGGCTTTCTTTAAGTTCCAGTTTCCTGTTGTTATCTTTGCACAGCAGGTCTCGGATTTCCTCCTGGTAGATCTCGAGATAGGATGACCTCACCAGGTATTTCTGATTCTGGGTTCTGGATATTTGTGTGAAAATGTGCTGAAATGAATTAGGTATGACACCTCTCCTCTCTGGGTCGTTTGAAACCCCTTGCATGGTGTGGGTTTTACCTGTCCCAGTTTGTCCGTAAGCAAATATAGTCCCGTTGAAGCCTTGGAGGACGGACTCCACCAAAGGTCTCACCGCATCGTCATAAATGTCGCTTTGCTTTGAATTCCATCCGTAAACAGAATCAAACGTGAATACTTTCATTGGCTCATCAGGTGGTGCCTTCGGGTTCCTGATGGTGATCTGCCCCAGTTTGTCATCCATCTCTAAAATGTTTTCAGACCCCGCTATCTCTTCTCTCCTGGTGAACGGCCGGCAGCGGACCACTACCCTGACCGCCTCACAATGTTTGGTTTTGGACATTTTATCTTAAAAAAAAAGCTAACGTCACCTCACCACGTTAAAAAAGCAATTATCTCGCGCTGAGTCCACATAATTTCTCTTCTCCGTACAGGTGCAGCAACTCCCATTTTATTTAGTGAAGAAAGGCAAACAAGTCAGACACGCCTCATGTGAGCCGCTTTCACCACCCACCGATGACCGCAGCGTCTCCTCCGCCCCGAGCATCTCTCAGAAAAGAGGCGATGTCACAAGCTTGTAGAGGAGGCTGATGAAGAGGGGAAAAACCCCCCCACAGAATATCCATCCATCCAGACCCAGCCCACACGTCCCCGGTACACACCCTGCTCTGCGGACAATGGAAATAAGACATGTGACTTGCGCAACGAATTAGATTTCAGCAAACCTTGTGGCCCACAGACGCGGCTCGTTTCCTATCTAAGCAGGACGTGAACGCACCTTGCAAAAGACAACGCAGGTTTATTTCATTCAAGCTTTTATTTCACATCACATTGTCCAGACCAAACCAGAAAATCTTCCACGTAGAAAAAAGAATGAAAAGGCATTCGCTGAAACATACTTGTAGACATTCATTATAGAGGAATTTCATTGTTACCATTTGGAGCCGTTTATTTTACATCTACAGTGTTTTTACATATGCAATGTGTAAATAATTAGCCCCTAACACACCTATGCATTTTTTTTTGTTAATGATAAAAAACAACTTCAATTTTAGATCATCCGTTGCCAGTTTATTAGATAGACCTAACAAAAACCAATGCAGTCTGATCTCCATGAGGATGGAAATGTTCCAATTTTTCTGACAGTTTTAAAGAGGTATTGATTGTGTTTTATGATCATTTGGGATGCTTTTGTGCACACACACACCGTGGGAAAGAATTCAACACACCTCAGATTGCATCCTGTCAAATAATCACAAAACTACACCACTTTAAAACACATTAAAAAAAACAGAACATTACAAATTTCATGAAGGCAGAATTTACTGTAGGACTATTACATTAAACAGCATTACTTAAGGTTAGGTCAAGGTTTACACTCAGTGCTTTTCCCCACCCTATACCGATATAAATGTTAGGCACATTCAAATGGCAGGCTGGAGTTTTTACTATGAGCTACTGGCACAGCATGGTGATTCGGTCACTTGTGAAATTTCTTGCTGGAATCTTTTGCATGGTCCAGTAGAAGCTGGCATGGTGCAAACTGATTCCCGTAGACGGCCTCGTATTGCCTCATCTTGTTCACCAGTTTGTCAGCACCAAAGCTGTCCACGAAACGGAAAGGTCCTGGAAGCAGCAAGATGTATGAGAAATATTAGTATTACATACATTAAACAGGAGTAACTGCAAGATGAGTATTCAGTTGTGAAATGTCTTTGCAATCAAATCTGACCTCCAAGGCAGGGGGGGAATCCAAGACCAAACACTGCTCCGATGTCTCCTTCCAAGGGGTTGTTCAAAATACCTTCTTGCAAACACATCACAGCTTCGTTGACAAATCGAGAGACAAGTCTGTACTGCACTTCAGAGTCTGATGAACTGTGAGAAACACGAGTGGTTAAACATCCCAACCTCAAGAAGCAAGTAGAGCACTGCATGAACTTTTAGATTTAGACCTGCAATGATAGCACTTTCTCCCCCCCCCTTTTTTTTTTCTTTAAATAAGAAAAGTCTGAACTGAATGTCCTTTTTACTACTACTACTACCTCTATAACTGTCAACTTACACAGAGGGGTTTGGTGTCAACTTATATTTCTCAAGAATGTCTCCAATATCCGGGTTCACATCTCTGACTTTAGTTCCTGGCTGGTAGACGTAGCAACCCTTTCCTGATTTGCGGCCTTGAGAATAATAAAGAAAACATTAACACAATTGATAATCAAGTAAAATTAAAACTTAAGCCCTTAAGTCACTCACCATATTTCAGTAAGAAGTGAAGTACATACCCTTGAATCCAAGGTCCACCATAGTCTTCAAAACCTCCACATTTCCACCACCAAAGCGGGAGCCAAAAGCTTTCCCAAGGTCCTCTGCCACATGGGCTGCAACGTCAATGCCAACTTCATCAGCCAGTGTGGCCAAACCCACGGGGAACCCAAAACCTGTGGTGAGTGCATCCAGTTTCTTGGGGTCAACACCTTCCTGTAAATGCGGAAAGATAAATTAACATATTCTCTATTAAATATTGATGCTGTTACATCATTTACAGCAGTCAGCACTGAACTCCGAGCTGGAATTTGTTACTGGAACAACACTAACCTGAAGTAATCGCACTGCCTCAGCCAACATGGGAGCCAGGCATCTTGTTGTGTAGAATCCGGGTCCATCCTGCAAAAACATGTTACATTTTAAGTTAAACCATTGTTAGTTTTAGTTTAAACTAAGAGGGGAAAGAACACACATGGCGCCAAATCTCACCCCAACAACTATGATGACTTTTCCTTGCTTCAGGCCAACTGCCACAGCGGAGGCAGTGGTGTCCTTTGATGTCTTATCAGTGGTTATAATCTCAAGGAGCTGCATCTTGTCCACTGGAGAGAAGTAGTGCATTCCAATCACCTAAGAATGGAGAAATAAAACAAATCAAAACTTTCTGATTTCAGGTTAGGTCAACATCAGCACCATTTTTATGGATTTTTGTATACAGCATTATTTGAAAGGTGGATCTTAGGAAGTTAAACTCAAGTACAGACCTTTTCTGGTCTTTTGCTGGCAGCTGCGATGTCCTTTATGGGCAGAGCAGATGTGTTGCTGGCAAATATGCAGTGAGGGGGGATCACCTGAGGACAAAAGCAAGATCACAGCTCAAAGTTACAGTTAGTGCTACAAATGCTTACAAACCAAGTATAAATCACATGGTTTAAAAAAAAAAATTATACTCACAGCTTCCACCTCCTTTATAACTTTATGCTTGATGTTTATGTCTTCAAACACAGCTTCAATAACCATGTCGGCCTTTTCAAAACCCTTGTATTCCAACTGGCCAGTCAGGTTAGACAGTATAGAGTCTCTCTCAAACGATGTAATGCTCTTCTTTTTAGTCTTATCATTGAGCCTTGTTTTAAAAGAAAGAAGTCATACGAGTCAGCAAAAAAAGCTATAACATTACCAGAGGTGACCTGACCGTTATTTTATCATGGCTGTGTCACTCCATCCACTGTATTTCCCATCAGGAGGCGGGTTCGGTGCTGGGTGATATAGAAATGAGCTCACCCTTTGTAAACCTGCTGTTCGCCTCTTGCCAGTCCTTCCACTGTGGTGTCTTTCAGGATTGTATGCACACCTCTGTCCACGCTCACTTGAGCAATACCTGCTCCCATAAGACCTGCTCCCAAGATGGCAAGAGTGCTAGTGGTAAAGAAAGACAACCTAGATGTTAACTTACTGTCATGAGGGTCAATGTGTCATATTATTTAAAAAAAAAAAAAAAAAAAAAAAAAAAAATCAGCAGCAAGAATTCACACAGGACTAAAACTCATTAAAAAAATATCAAGGGCAGGACATTAGCAACTTTAATTATTAAAAGAGGAAGACTTGCTTGGGAATGTTCATGTGGGTTGTACTTTTTTGAAAGCTTTTGGCTTGTTTATAGTTCTGTTTTGACTTCTGGCAAATTACCAGTTGTGTTAAAATTCTTTATGTTTAAACAAAGCAAAATAAAATAAAGTTGTTTTGTTTTTAAATTGCTGGATGCAAATATGCTAACTCCCTTCCCATCTGCATTACACTTACTTCACTTCTCTTTCAGGGGTTCCAAAGCGATTCTTCTTGCATGCAACCTGACCATGGTACAGACCAATCAGGGCTGCCGATTCTGAAGTTTTAGCCAACTGACCAAAATTCTGTGATGAACATGGATATTGATGCCATTTATAAACACATTTTATTAATGTAAATATTTAGGGTGCCAATAATTTAGGAAAACAACCTCACCTGAGACTCCGCTAAGTATCCAGCAACAGGTCCTTGTTCAACTCCAGTTTTCACACACTAAGAGGAGGAAAAAATATATAACAAAAATGTTATATTATTTTCTTAAAAAATCTCATCATAGAAGCCAAAGGTGCAGATTGCATGAGAAAGGTTTACCCAAAAGCGATGCCATGACTTTGACTTCTCTGTACTATTCATATCTTTCACTGTATTTCCTAAAACATATTCATTAGAAGGCGCTTTTACTTACTTCGATGATTTTCAGGGGTGCTGGATAAAGTCCTTTGCTTTGCTTCATAACTTTGCCTTGGACCGTTTTGTAAATCTGATTCCGGACAAAGGGGAAGCTCATAACATAGTCTTGAATCTCTATGGAGACAAGAACAGAAATTTTATTTAAGATAAAAAAAGCAAGAGTGACTACAGAATCAAATGATAAACAAATCCAATACAACTTACTCTGCATTGTACCCTTTTCTTTGCGAAGAGAAATCTTTTTGTTGGCAATCCCTTTGGCACACTCAATGGCAACTTCCTCAAGGTATTCTATTGTTCTTTCCTCTGGACTCTTCAGTCCTGGTCCTTTAATACAAACAGAAATAATCTCATCCTCAGACTGAACAACGTACACTCAAATACTTACCAAACAGCACAGATTACAGCAAATTATAATACTTCAAATTACCCACATGTTCACCATTTTTTAATTTTACTTGGGTAGCATTAGAGTTTTACCTAGAGGATCTACAAGTTGGTCAACAAGCCTCATCTTCTTGGCTTTATCTGCTCGAATATTTCGTCCTGTCAGCATCATGTCAAAAGCAGAGGGGAGGCCAACCTACAGGTAAAGAAAGCAGATCAATAATGCACTGAATAATCATCACTATTTAATGTGTGGAGAAAGAAAAATACACTAATACATTTTTTAAATTTTTAATTTTTATAGAGGTTATAATGTGGTCCACACTAGAAAACAGCACATGGAGTGATAATCAGTCTGCAAAGTCTCCAACAGCTTAAACCAATTACGAGCATTACCTGACTGCTCTGTATTAGAGCTTTGCCAATATAGAACATCGTTGCTGCTATTTCACAAGTATCTCCCTGAATGCCACTTTTTTAAGTGAATAAAGTTCAACAAAATCAAAGACAATTTGGGGAATAAATTCCAGTACTAACCATTTTGGGGAGTCTTTGCGTACCACCAGCTCCAGGTAGAAGACCCAGCATCACCTCTGGAGTCCCGAGAACTGTTTTTTTGCTCTTTGTTGCAACTCTGTACTGGCAGGCAATAGCAAACTGAAATGCAACACAAAGAGCAGGTTAGAGAACACATTATCATCATCGATCCCTGTTAAACACAGCAAGCTGCTAAAAATAACACTTATTTACCTCTAAGCCTCCTCCTAAGCAAGAACCATTGATGGCAGCGACAATGGGCTTTGGAGATTTTTCAATCTGCTCAAACATTTTCTGTCCTTCCTGAGAAAGTTTGGTAACCTCTTCTGGGGTTTTGCAGCCCTGGATCATACTGAATCAGATGTAGAATATTTTAAATAAAATGACAAGCCACTTGGACTCATTATTCAGAGCCGTCACTCATTTTAGGGTCACGGTTTGTGTCTGCACTACCACCCTTAAGGAGTTTGTGCTTACTTGATATCAGCTCCTGCAATGAAACATCCCGGCTTTGATGAGATAAGAACAGCACTGTTAATGGCATTGTTTTCCCACACTTCATTCATGACCTCTGTCATCTCTTTTTGCATTTGAATAGACAGTGTGTTGACCTAGAGGGAAACATAATTATAGTTACATTTAACCTGCACGATGCAAGACTGTAAAATAAACTAACTGTCTGTTACTGAGCTCACACCTTTGAGTTTGGGTCATTAATCCGTACAACAGCGACGTCTCCCTTGACTTCATAGTTCACATGTGTTCGGGCTGCAAATACAGAAAGAAAAGAGTGTAATTAGGTTCAGCGAGTGTCTGACATATTTTTATACAGATGATTGACAGTATGATTGTTCTGAAATTACCTAGCATGGCAGGAGATACTGAGAAGGAGCGATAAGATGGGCCTGTAAAAACCAAGGGAAAAGACAGTGCATTATTAGTTTATGTGCCAAGTTAGTTTACTATTGGGTCACAAATCTCTGTATGACTTCTGCTGATCCATGTCCCATCTGCCTGAAAAATTTATGATCTAAAGTTAGGATAAATACACTAATTGCTGTTCAATTTTAGCTTTATATAGGAAATCCATTTAAGATGCACTTTTTTGAAAAATGGTCCAATCCTTTTCCAACATTTTTTCCCCACAAAGTTAATTCTCAGGTAGTATTTGTGCATGAATATAAATATTACCATAAAGTTCAATCAGAGCCAGGGGTCTTGGCCTTGGAATACTACTTACACGAAAGAAGCTACTAATCCCCCTTTTATTACTGTTAATTACTCGGATATACATTTACTTTTTTATGTAGAAAAATATTTACATTATACTTTCTGAGCCCTTGAAATCTCTTGGTATATGTTAAACTTAACCTGAATTAACACAATCCTCCAGGGTAGCAGATGTCAAAATGGTTGGTATAGGATGTATTGAAAAGGATATGAAATATGCATGTATTTCACAAAATCATTTTCTTAGTTATAATTAGAGTAAAATCTGGAAAAATCACAAATTTTGTTTTTCTGGAATAGCTACAGATATTTCTTTTTTATTGTACAACTTGTCATATCAGCTCAATCCTGCACCAAAGTTAAGTAAGTTGATTATTCATTTCACGTTCAAAAGTATTATAGGAGTTTTGTTTTGCATAATCGTGAAATACAAGTATATATTATTTAGAAACAGTCACGTTGTCTTTTTTATATAAAGGTTTATATTAGTGTGAGCTCAAATGTAACACTTTCTAAGACTGCTTAAATTTATTTTTTCATATTTGAACTAAAAATGCAGATATATCTGTCCCATGTTACAGCTTCTGTTTCAATGTTATAGTAAGAAAGAATTTCAGGGTTTTACCTTTAATAGGTTTTGAGATATTAATGTTCAATGGCGTCAGATTTCAATGTGCGGAAAAAAAAGCCTGAAACTGGATGGGCAGGCCTTCTATAACAAAAATCTCTCTTTCTACATATACACATACGTGCGTGAAGCTAAACTTTCACAACAAGCATTATGTATGTTCAAATCTTGGGGCATAAAAGACAAATAAGAAATGATCTAACAGAAAAAAATGTCATGATCCGAGATGGAATAACCCTGTTGTCAGGGGCGGAGCGTGAGGGTGGCTTACTGGGCTTAAGCCCGGGTTGTTTTGTCAGAAGCCCGGGGTCTTTTGGAGAACAATTTTTTCATAGTTAGATGCCTGGCTGACAACTGTATAAAACAAAAAGTACACACAATATTCGAAGCACATAGTGCACACTGAGGGAATTTACGACTGTGCGTGAATCCCCCTGATATTGGTATGATCCGAGCTCAGGCACTAAGCGACTGAGCGAGAGGGCGGGGCAGCTGCTGCCTGTGTGCGCTGTTGGAGAAACAGAGCCAGCCATACTAAGGAGAGCTTAAGTTTGACCAGGTACCAAAGCAAATCATTCGTACCGTACAAATAATGTAAATATGACGGTGAATCACGAAAGATTGATATCAAAC
The DNA here is from genome assembly GCF_018398535.1 of Haplochromis burtoni. Lineage (NCBI taxonomy): Eukaryota > Metazoa > Chordata > Actinopteri > Cichliformes > Cichlidae > Haplochromis > Haplochromis burtoni. Next base: position 154,241 of record NW_024582446.1, read on the forward strand.
TGATCACTTGACCAATATTACGTTTCTTGCTCTTCAAGTGAATCAACAAATGGCGAAATGAAAAGCGAACAAATGCTATTTTTTAGAGTCTTAGCTTACGTGTGTTTATTTCATATTTTCAGTTCTTACCCTCCCCGACTAAATCGGTTTCAGTTATGTACTGAAATATAAGAATGGACATTAGAGGTTCTTTCAAAGAAAAAACTCAGGTAAATGTTATTTTATATATTATGCTTGTATGTTGTTCAGTATATTTCTATGCAAAACAAGAGGAATTTCAATACACAGCAGTATATCACAGTTTAAACCAGATATTTACATACACTTTATGGAAAACACAAGAACATTTTTTTACTGTACAACATCAATTTAGAGTAAACTTGTTTTGTTTTGGATAAATATTGAAATATCTTTTGAATTAGTTAAATGTCAGAATAAAGAGAGACAGAGCTGTCTATTTTTTATCACTTTCATCAAATTTAGGAGTACATATACACTAAGTTTATTGTTAATTAATAAGAAAACTCCAGACGATTCCATTCTGAGCTGAAGAAGCTTCTGATAGGTTAGTAGAGTCCATGTGAGTAAATTGGTGGCACAGCTGTGGATGCATATAAGGCAAAACACAGAGCCTGTTTCTTTGACATGGGAAAATCAAGAGATGTCAACCAAAACACCAGGAAAAGAACTGTGGAGCTCCATAAGTGTGGCTCAATTTTGAATACAATTTGGTGCCATTTGCAATTAAGAAATACAGACAGTTTATCTCTTTACTCTTAAAGTTAACAAATATGTTTTTTATATTTATCAATCTAAAAAAATAAACATTTAGTCTGATTTGATGTTACAATTAAAAAAGTGTTTTTATCTGAAGAGTTTGTAAATATCTGGTTTCAACTGTATATTTGATGATTGTCAGCACAAAGAGGGAGAGAGAGGAACAGAGAGGGAGATGGAGAATGAGGACAGAACAGAGATGAACAAGAGCAGGTGAGACACACATGTTAGTCAAATGGTTGTTTACCAAAAGTATCACCGTATCATAGGTCCTCATGTATCTCGTACCTAGTGTTTCTTTTTAGGTTTGTTATTTTTCAAATTCTATATTAAGTTATGCAGGCTTGTTTGCACAACAAGGCTAAATAATTATATAAACTTTTCTCAATCTAAATAGTGGACTTTGGTAGAATTAAAAAATAAGTGTAGTGCAGGTCTATGATGATTTTTAGTGCTACTATCATCTAGTTCTGATTCTGGTTCTGTCTTGGTTAAGTCCTCAGTAGTCCTGATTTTGAACTGTTGTAGTCCTGTTTTAATTCCGATCAGTTCTGGTCTGGTTGAATTGGGGTTTAGTCCTCGTGTCTTGATACAGCCCGACTTTGTTCTGCCTTGCTGCTTAATTAAAAAACTAGTTTATGGTGTCCTGCATATGTGATATATTTTTCCTATATGAAGTCATTCTTTTTTGAACAAAACTCAAAACAGAGCCTATTAATCTTTCAGTCTTTCAGTCATTTCTAAAATAATAATCCCACATGCATACTACCCTTTAGGGCTAAGCCCCGGGTGTTTCAAATGTCTGGCTCCGCCTCTGCCTGTTGTAACCAGTTTTTAAAACATTTTGAAATATTTTAAACAATATCTTTTGCGTACAGATTTAAGAGTCGATGTCATATTTAAAAGGAACTTAAACCGAATGTCCTCGTGCATTAAATACCTCTGATGTATATGAGACGTTCACACAACATTTCCGTGACCTCAGTGCACAGCGACCTTTCACCTACATTCTCCCCTCACCAGTAGGACAGAAACCGCGGTTATCACAATAGAGAATACTGTACACAAGCCTTTAAATCTAAGTCTGAACTGTCTTAATCAATACAATGTAAGGCTTAAAAGTGAAGCAAATCGATTTACAGCTTTGATCCACTCCCACTTTAACTTATGGGATTCCGTAGCAGTAGGCTAGCTAGCGCTTAAAAGTGTTCTCGCTGCACAGATAAAGGTTTAGGAGTGTCGCGCACTTTGAAATTCTTGTTAAACTTTAATTGAGATATACATTTACTGACTCAAAATTAGCGTTATTTAACCTGCACTACCACACGTTTATGCAGGGCATTCATTGGCGATAAGAGCTAGTCGCAAGCTAATTATACATTTAATACATTTAGGACACTTAAATACATTTGGACTCTCGCTGCCATTCTCTCTTCCGACTTTGCTTAAAATGTCTGCATGAAACAAGTGTATAGTCTACCTGTAAAAACGTTATATCTCCTTAATGTGAATCTGGAGAGAACACCAACAGCTCGTACACCGGCCATCTTGGGAGCGTAGGTCAGTCTGCGGTGGCGTGAAGTGAAGCTAGCTAACTAGGAGGTGCTTTAGAAGAGAAGAGCAAGATTTGTACTACTTCCTGAAAGCGGTCAATCGGACAAGGTACTTATTGGCTGTCTTTCAACAAACCCGCACAGCATTGGTCAAATCTCAGGAACTCGCACCTAATTGGACGCCCAAAGACTACAAAACGCCTCTTAACTAAACTGTTAAAACTGAACCAAACGTAAGTACTGCCGGCTGGGTTTCATCCACGCTGTCCTTATACATTTTTTAAAATAAAAATTTCAAGCAATTACTACTATTGTTATTACTATTTTGTGTATAGTGAAAATGTTCAATTTTAAAGTTAACAATCACACCGTATTCATGATGCAATCGCAGCATGCTACCACAAGGTAGAGGTAGAAATCAGTGAATACAAACATAACCAGAATATTTGCACTGGGTTCTTTAAATAGCAGAGATATTTACCCATGTATATGTATTTGTGACTAAAATGTCCTTTAGCTACAGATTTCAGAGAAGTGGCGCCTTTTAATAAAGACACGAAGACAAAGGAAGAACTGCGTCTTTTTTATTTTTTTTATTTATTTGCCTAAAGCTACAGTCTTCTGCATAGATAAAGGAAGCACATTTCTTCAGGTAGCCAACAATTTTGTGGTAGACTGCATGAATGATCAGTGCAGATTTGCTCTAAGAAAAATTTGCTTTTTACATTAAGAAATATTTACACAGGAGATATTACAAATACAATTTATTGAACAAAAAAAAGGAAAAAATATTTACAATTACTGTCTCCACAGTAACAGCACAAGGGCGACACCCCGTGGGCAGTTAACTGAATTGCATTAGATTGACAGTTTACGTTACAACCATGCACTTGAAGTTAACATACTAGCCTAACAGTTTTGCAGTTAATTCAATATTTATTAATGTTATAATGTTCACATTTGTGTTGAATCCGTTTTTGAGAGATTTCCTTTCAGAAGTGCGATCGTTTTGGATAAGGTGGTTTGTATTTCTGAGGAACTGCTCTACCTCAACTAACAGGAACTGATCACTTTCATGATATGCTGTTTGTGGCAAGACCAGATGAGGGGATAAAAGAAAATCTAAAAGAAAAGTAACTATAATTCCTTTTAGACATGTGCATAATAGTGAAACAATAAAATATTACTATCCTTAGGCAAAAGTCATACCAGCTCTGTATTGTTGGATTATCTCTTGAACCTCTTAAATGCACCATATTCCGTATTATGGTTATATGTTAAATCTGATACATTTTTCTTCATTCTAACTTTATTATCTTATTGACAGTAAGTAGGATAGGACTGAAGAGGTTTCATCAGAAAACTGAAGTGGAAAATCTAAAGTGAGATCTGCACCTAACACTGTAGGCCTGCATTAATTTATTACATTAGGACATGCGTGTAGTTTGTATTTATATGTATATGCTGTCTAAACTGATAAGAAGTATTTATTATACTTACATTCTGACCTTTGGCACAGCGTGTTAACACGGACATTTGAAGGCAGCACCAATATATTGGAGAAGGCGGGATTATGTGTCGTTACGACGAAAGAATCCAATCAGAGGCCAGCTTTTCACATAGTAACCCCAATCAGCGAATAGGGACTGGCTGGTTGCGAAGGTAGTGGTCGTGGTGGTGTACTGGAAGAAGCAAGTGTTTCCTCTGGGCTTGTTAGCTGCAAGGTTTAGTAACAACCTTTTACTCGTGTATCTGTCAGGTTAGGCGCCGAATTTATCGGCGTTTGATCCCTTTGTTATGCATTATTTGGTTTCTGCATGCTAATTTTGCAATCTAGCTTGGCAGGTGAATCTAAATCTGTCTGAAAGCATATTTGAATATAATAGGGACACGAAATTACGATGCCATCCCCGATGGAGGGATCTTCCAGAGAAGGTGACCTGTTTACTGTGAAACACGAACTGAAAAATGGTAAGTTAGCTGGGAGCCGGTAAAACTCAATGCTGTGAATTTCATTCGATATTTATGTTTTGGAGACACGTGTCGGAGCGAGAAAAATGTTAGCTGGGCTAGCTTAGGGGAGGCAACTGTCACTGTCAGTGATCGTTTGTAGTAAGCACTAACATCAACGTTACACAAGTTCAAACATGGCAGAGGAAAGCTAACATCCGACTGTCATTACTACTTATAACGTTACCGCGAACTCACACAAACTAACGTTATCTGACCATATTATTACGGCGAGCTAGCGGCTAGCGTTTGTTATAAACCGAACTCAACCAGGGAAATGACATTAGCTTAAGCTAGTTGTCAGCGTGTAACCAGGTTAAAAACAGAGCATCGATGAAGATTTCACTAAGTTAATGCCATTGTCAACGCCTTAACTTATTTTGCTGGGTTTTCCTGCTGTTGCCTGTGTGTGACTGTTTTTGCTGTCACAGCTAACTTCTCCTCAGTCAAAAAAGGCAGAGCCAGCTGCAGTGATGTCAAGTCCAACACGCTAATGTTAGCCTATAGTTTCATTCTGCATATTACACAATAGTTAAGATCACCTGTAACCTTAGCTACAGCTGTTGCTTCTAACAGTGCATGCAATGACATATTAATCTCCTGAGCAGCCTGGTTAACTTTATACTACTAAGCCTCATCCCTAAAAGGGTAATCTACTGAAGGACAGTATAGTGTGAGTTCACTAAGAATTTACAGTAAATCTAGGCAGGATTCACAAATAAACAGATTTTAATGTTAGTGTTCGAAAGAGGGTTTCTGTGAAGAAGTGAAGAAGACTGCTTAGTGAAGTTGTACAGTGGACAAATAGGTTATAATGATACAGCGCTCCTGTTCAGGCTCCAACATGACTATGCTGCACCCCGATTATTGCCCTGCCCTAAAAATGCAGTCTGTCTAGATGTCACTTTTTTCCCTGTGTGTTTCATTTAACACAGTGAAACTTATGGCTACTTTGCATCCAGCTGTACCATTTTTGTCTGTGGAGATGTCTTAGTCCAGAACAACCACACAGTTCTCCAAGCTCATATGTCAATATAAAAAAATGTCAATATCAGTTGTCATTGCACCTCCCTGTCTTCCTGTTGGAGATCAAGGCAGAGCTGTACTAAATGTGGCTATGTTATCATAAAATGAGTAATCATGCTTGTGCTGGCAGTTGCACAATAAAAGAATATTCTTGCTTGTCCGGGGCTTGTATTAGATGTTGGGTCTTTAACAACAATTGCTCAGGAAACCAACCAACCACAAAATTTAACAGATCTGTTTGGTTTTTTTTTTTAAGTTTTTAATTAATGTATTTTTTTTAAAGGAAGCATAATTTCCCTCCAATAAAGCAAAGGGATTCCTAGGACTCCTCTGTTAGGCTATTAATAAACACCAAAAGCAAACTGGGCCTTGGCAGGGTAAGCTTGACAAGGGTGTTATGCAACCTGAATCTCTGACCTTAAATTTGAAGGACAGCTTTGTTGTTCTGAAATGATACAGTGTGCGCTCAAATTGCCTAACAGTTGCAGCATTTTGTCTTGTGTGTAACTGGAGAAGCAGAGGAAAAGATTAAATCAGCCGCTTTAATTGCTCAGTACCCTATTTCCAGAGTGTGAGACAGAAGGAATGTGTTCACTACAATGGACATGCATGTCTAAGAGTGTGCCATGCTCAGTCAGCTGTACTGGGAGACCATGATTTAGTGAGACACAGGGAGTCACAGACAGTGTGTGCTGAATTCAGTGAAGATCTTTAATGGAAGATAATGACCTTTTGCTGGTTAATTTAGCGAGTTTGCTTGCAGTGGAAGGGAGGATTATTTTGTAGTGCTGCATATTTAGGAGACAGGAAGAGCAAATGTGTTTTTGTAACACTTGTTTACATGGAGGAAGTTTGGTAATCATGCATGTGTTATTTGCGGTCATTTTTTTTTTTTTTTTTTTAACGTAATGGTGAAGTGAAATCACCATAACAATGCTACCAGTCTGCTGTTGTTGGTGTTTTGTTGTCTCTTGTTTTAATTTGATGGTTCTTCATTTGAAAGCCCAATTCTCCAGCTTTTAAACCTTTTCATTAAGTCTCAGTTAAGTCACATAGTAAAGTGCATCAGAATTCAAACTTGACCCCAATCTACAAAACAAGTGTACCAAAAAATGTCTACTGGTAGACATGCAGTGTTGATAACTCAACAGTAGTTAAAAACAAATTAAGATTTGTTTTGTTGATTAATAATAGATAAGAGGAGAATTTTTTACTCATAGTCCTTTATTTCATCCCCAATAGAGCACACGAGCATGGTAGTTAACAAACCATCTTTAATCCTTATTATTTAAGACTGGAACAGATATATTATAGAGCTGTGGGGTATAGATCGGACCAGAAATTAGACCCTTCAGTTTTCTATTACAATGTGTATCCACAGTTTGTGCTTCTTTGAACCTTAGGTATCTTGACTTTAGTATCTAATCTTTAGCCATTAATAGTTATTTCCAGGTACTGAAAAATGCCAGGTGGGAGCTTCATAGTGCAACTGCATACAGTCAGGCTGTGAGTATAAACAAGGATGCACTATGGGAAGCACTGAGACATTTGCTGAACATTGGTATTAGCCTATATTAGCCTTATTAACTGGTACTGGGATATTGCTAAACAAAATCGCATTTGCAAATATCAGTGGCCAATATTTATGTGTTATATCCGTTTTGCACTGGCCTGCCTGTTTCCCTAGAGCAAAAGGGGGAATAAAAAACAACAAAAACCAAATGAAAAATGAAAAATAGTCATATCCAGAATTTCAGAGCATCCCTAAATATAAAGTTTTTCTTGTAGTAAGCATTAAGTGATCTTTCAGTGCTAATAAACTTTACCTTATGTGATTTAATTGCTTTGGAGAAATCTTAAAAATATAATTTCACTGACAATTACTTTTCATGCCAAAAATACAGTATGAATATATTTTCAAGTGTCTGTGTATATTGACAATCAAGCCATCTTTATTATTTCAAGTATTCACTACAAATATATTAATATTGTTATTTTTACTTTGACTTCAGCCAACCTGACGGGCCATGTAGAGAGGGTGGGGATAGAAAACTTTGAGCTATTAAAGGTGCTGGGTACCGGAGGTAAGTGCAGTGTTACTTTCCCTTAATGTAAACTTGAACATTCAGAAATTTGTTTGCACGCCATTCTGTCATCCAACAAAAGAGTGTTTTTGGAATGCTAAGCGTGTCGAACGAGTCTTTTCTGTTTACCCACCTTCATTGAACTTTGCCCTGTCTGTGATTATTTTCCTGCCAGCATATGGAAAGGTGTTCCTCGTGAGAAAAGTCAGTGGCCATGATGCAGGAAAGCTTTATGCCATGAAGGTTTTGAAGAAGGCCACTATTGTACAGAAGGCCAAGACTGCAGAACACACGCGGACCGAGCGGCAGGTGTTGGAGCACATTCGCCAGTCTCCATTCCTTGTCACACTTCACTATGCCTTCCAAACAGAAACCAAGCTGCACCTCATTCTTGGTGAGGATATTTGATAATAATTTTTTAAATTTTAAGATAAATTCAGATTTTAAATTGTTACATCAAAGATTTAAGGCCTATGGCAACTGTCTGAACCCAGTGGAAAACCCCCACATTTTTAACAGCTAAATATATTAATGTACGCAGAGAATAAAAATTGTCTTTCCTTGTAGGGACATTAACCAACTTACATAACAAACATGATGTTTTCCTTTATAGATTATGTAAATGGTGGGGAGCTCTTCACGCACTTAGTGCAAAGGGTGCGGTTTAAGGAGCAAGAAGTAGCCCTGTATAGTGGAGAGATTGTCTTGGCACTAGAACATCTACACGAGGTGACCTTCAGATTTAGCTCAACAGTAAACAGTAGCGCTTCTTCCGTCCTTGATGATTAACCTGTGTTTCATTTTCTTGTTCCAGCTTGGGATTGTCTATCGGGACCTTAAACTTGAGAATATTCTACTAGATTCAAACGGTCACATAGTTCTCACAGATTTCGGCCTTAGTAAAGAATTTGATCAGGTACAGTTTGCCTTTATGTGTTTAAACCTCTCAAATCTATTCTATTCTCAAAATACGTTTTAGCTAATAAAACCCCAAAAAGGACATTTTTCTTTTTCTTTAATGCCCTCAAAAACCCAACTGTGAAGCCAGATTTTTACTTTAAATAGTGTGGGTTTGGGTATTTCACATTAGAGATATTTTTTCATCAGTATAGAGAAATAACCACTTCTCACTTCCTCATTACAAATGCAGAGAAATATTAGGATGCAGCGTCTGTTAGGATAGAGTATTTTATCTCTATTCTGTGTCATATTTGTCTTACGAAATGTTTGGTTTTGTTTTTAAAAAAAATAGGCTGAAAGAGCTTTCTCTGTCTGTGGCACCATTGAATATATGGCTCCAGAAATTGTGGAAGGAGGAGAGTCTGGACATGACAAGGTAAATTCTAGTTTCATGTCATTGCCTGTTTGATCAAATCATGTTGCACACTCTCCAGTGAGAAGTCACGGTTAGGTGCTTTCATGCATTCCAGGCGGTGGACTGGTGGAGCCTCGGCGTGCTGATGTATGAGCTTTTGACTGGTGGGTCGCCCTTCACTGTTGATGGAGATGAGAACTCGCACACGGACATTGCCAAGTATGAATTCTCCTTGATCATCAGCCTCAGCTTGCAGCTATATTTCAGTTATAATCAGTCTATAATGCTGCTGTATATCTCTCGCACATCACAGGAGGATTGCCAAAAAAGATCCTCCTTTCCCTAAAGACATGGGACCACTGGCCAAAGACCTAATCCAGCGACTCCTCATTAAAGATCCAAAGAAGAGATTAGGGTCGGGGCCTAATGGAGCGGAGAATGTAAAGAAACACCCATTTTACCAGGTGGATTTCATTGCCTGTCTTGTAATGGTCACGATATTTAATATAACTAATGGACTGAGATGTCATTGTTTTGTACTGAGTATTTCTACATGGTTTTCGCATTAGAAAATTAACTGGGAGGACTTGGCAGCCAAGAAGGTGCCTGCGCCGTTCAAGCCAGTGATTCGGGATGAGCTGGACGTCAGCAACTTTGCAGACGAGTTCACAGAGATGGACCCCACCTACTCTCCCGCAGCTCTGCCTCAGAACTGTGACCGCATCTTCCAGGTGGGAGGGAAGGAAGACATCTTAGACAAGCAGACTGTGTTTTGTTGTGACTCATGCTGCTGTTGTTTGCAGACAGGAATATTTCTTTGTGCTCCTTGCAGGTCATCGCACAGGACACCGTTTATCGGCATTTGTTTAGAGCCCGTGTTTGTCTGGGCTTTGGTAGCAGGCAGTGTGAAATGTTGACACGGATGAAAAATCGCATTATACATTATCCGCTTTTTGTCTGTGACTATATTTGACATACTTCACAGCAATTGAAGTAATCAAGTGAAGTTTTGAATGTCCTCAAAAGGTTGCTGTAAGTCAACATGAGTCTGTCTGTGTGCATTGGTATTCAAATTGACTAAAGGGTCTTTTATTGAAGTAATTGCTGCCATATGCAGCTCTTATTGAAGTAACAGATGTGAATGACTATTTTTGATGTAGCTTTGAACCATAATATGGCCCACAACTCCATGCCAGCTGATGGCTGTCTGATGTATTGCATGAAATTTCAACTCTGATTGCCTTCTGGATCCTTGAGCATGCTAGATCAATAGATCCATTAACGGGCTTCTCTCATGGAATAAAAGGTTACACTTTGAGAGCATCACCACGTCTGTCTCGGTTACGCCTTCAGTCTTTGATTGCCAACTTCATCTTGGCTTTTTTCACTCTCAGCTGCCATTCATGTAGTCTGAAATTTTGTGGTCTTTATAATTTGCAAGCCTAGCAATCTCTGCGATAACGACAGCAATCCCAGTTTTAAACCGTGCACTTGCTCCCCCGCCGTGTCGCACAAAACAAAATTAAAATTGCATTAAGAGCGCCAAGATGTAATTTCACAGCAGAGCAATCAAATATTCAAGCCCGGCAATTTAGGGCATCTCATTCATTCAACACCCATCCTTCCGTCCATCCATTGCTGTCACTACATATCACACAGCTGTGTGTGTGCCGGTGTAAAAGAGAGAGGGAGAGATTAATGCCAGCTCAAAGCTCTGTGCTCCCCACAGCTGGAATTAAGCAGGCAGCGCTCCACAATGACAGGCCTAACAATAGGAACAGCTGGACAGCCACTGTCAGTCACACATGAAGAGAATTGGGCTTATTGTTGAGCTGACAGGCTGGTTTTGATAGATTTAAAGAAAACTACGCAATTTTGTTTTATTTTAAGGGACTCTATTTTTCTGTGGCAGTGGAGGAAGTTTCCTTTTCTCCTGCCCTAACCCATCTCTCGCTTTATGTCTTAGTAAAATGTAAACACCTAGGGCTCTTGTGTTTTTATTTGCAGGGTTACTCTTTTATGGCCCCCTCCATCCTGTTCAAAAGGAATGTGGTGATGGATGACCCTGTCCAGCTGTGTGGGGGTTCTGAAAAGCCAGGCTCAGCTGCGGTGGCCCGCAGCGCCATGATGAAGGTAAAATGAATGGACTTGGTTCTCCGAGCACAAACACACTTAAGCTAATGGATGCTGTCACAGACAGATGAGAATTTTTCCTTCCTTTCCATTCCACTTGAACTTTATTTTTCTTCTGTGCTAGTTTTACTGCACTCACGTTCCGTTTCAGGCTTAATCCTGTTTATTTAATAGCATTTGTTCGTGAATACACTTGCGTGTCTTTGCAGCATAATGCTTTTTGAAAAGGTAGCAGTGCTTTTTGTGCGCTCAGTTAGCTTAAAGCTTTCTCAACAACATCCTGGGAAACTGAGCTGTTTTGCAAACCTTAGCATTTTCTATTTATTATGAGATTAGTCATAATGCTGAAAGGTATTGTAATTATTTATCTTAGTCCTTTTCAGTTTGCTGCTTCAATAATCCAAGAAAACGGAGGGAAAAACAAGAAATTGGGCTTTTAAATTGTATCTAAACAATGAAGGAAATTAGTGGTTTAACTACAGTAGCTGGCTTTTCTTTTCTAAAGTTTCCACTGGGTGCACATTATAGGTTTTAAACCAGATTCTGGTTAGCAAACAGGAAGCTTATTAACGGTATTTCTGTCTTATCATGTGACGATCTTAACTCTTTTAGTTCAGATCTAAAGTCGAGACTTTCAGTGCTATTTTTTTTAAAGTCCTCGTCGCATTTGTATTTCTTCTTTTCGATTTTGCATGTGAAGTGTACAGGGTTGGTGTGGTGATATACTTAAAAACAACCCTTTGTGTAGCATAAAACTAGAATGAGAGAAGAATTATTATGAACATTATTATGGGTGAGAAGAGGGATAGCTTTGGGGATTCTAGCTGTAATTGAATCAGGATTTTTAATATAAATTCTGCATACAACCTCCAGAAAAGACTTGACTAAAAGAAAGGGAATAGAAAGAATGAAGAATGTCAAGTGTACCAAGTATTCTCTGTAGAAAACTGAAAGCAACTAAGGCCCTGAGATAATACTCAGATAATTGGCAAATTAATTTGGTCATAAGTAATGTAGGAACTTGCAAAATCTCTACTTTAATTCTACGAACAAACATCCTATATCAGGCTATAATATTTAATGTGAATTTTATTTGCGTGATAATAAAATATACACATAATTCTTACTTTTTGTGATTATTTTTATGCGTATTTGCAGGACTCGCCTTTCTATATGAGTTATGAGATGGACCTGAAGGAAAGTGCTCTGGGGGAGGGTAGCTTCTCGATCTGCAGACGGTGCACACACAAGAAGACTGGGCAGAAATATGCAGTCAAGATTGTCAGCAAGAGGTACGAGTTCACTGGGTGCACACATGTGTTTGTCAACTCAGATGCTTTTGGCTCTGTCTTTTGTTTATAGATTTACTGGATCAGTTGGACCGCCACCCTCCTCCACTCCCCTGCTCAGCCAAGTCTGAAGCCAGTCTGAGAAGACTAATAAATGTTAAACTAACAAAGGCCAAATAATGTCATAATTTGACCTGATTACATATTTTCCTGATTTTTTTTTTTTCCCTATGAAAAATCCAGGTTATATAAGTAGATCACTTGGTTGTTTTTACTGCCACGTCCTATAAAATCCCATGTATGCTTATAATACACTCCTCCACAGTTTGGCACCCAGTATTATAGTTCTGATTATAGTTGACATTAGGACTGATGCAAGGCAAACCCATGTCCAGTATTTTCTAGCTCTTCGTTGGTTAGAGCAAAACTGCCCTAAAGTATTTTGGAAATTCCCCTAAAGTAAACAAAATAAATAAAAGAAACCTAATTCAACACAGTCTGCTGTTAGTGATTTGTGGTGATATTTTCCAGTGTGTTCTGGGTTATAAAAGGATTTTTTTTTTTTAATACTGTGTTGTGCGTGTTATAACAAAACGTTAACGTGGTACAACTAATAGTGTTGTAATATGTGTAAATGTTTTGTCTTCTTTAAAAAAAAAAAGAAAATCTTAGCATATTGTGCTCCTAAACACGTAATGCAAAAGTAGGAAAATGTTCCACTTCTCCTGTGTGTGTATATGTGACTGCCTTTGCTGTAGGATGGAGGCCCAGACTCAGCGGGAAATAGCAGCCCTGAAGCTCTGCGACGGTCACCCCAACATTGTCAAGTTACATGAAATTTACCACGATCAGGTAAAGATAATCGCGTCTGTTACATTTGCCTCCATAAATTCTGTTTTCCATAGCTCTCTGCCTAGTCTGTGGGGACTGCAGCCTTATTAAGTCGAGGAAATGGAACAAGGCAGATTAATGGGGATGCTAGTAGCCCTCTGGGTGTTTCTTTATCTCTTTGCATATTGTTTCATGAACATCTCACACTGTGCTCAATATTTCGCCTCCGATTTATTTCTAAACTGCAGCTGCACAAACATCCATTTTTCGCCACTGAATAGTAACAACCTAGATTCACTTGTTTTGCTAATCGAGCCGCACACTTAACCCAAACTAAGCGCGCATATGTTCTAAATGTAGCTTACCCCCGGTATATGGAAGGTGTGACCGTGTGTGTGACTGTGTACAGCTTCATTAGCCTCGGTCCTTCATGCCCAGGAGCACCACTTTAGTCCTGATGAGCTCAGTGGGGTTATTACTGTACCTCACAGGTCTGTGACCCAGATCAAAGCAGCGCTGCCTCACCCGCCTCAGCTGAGTCCTGTCTTTGTTCCCTAGATCCTGCACTAATGAGAAGCTCAACCCCGCTGCTCTGGCACATCATTCTCCTGCCACTTTGTTTGGCCCCTTTCATTTTTACTTAATACCAATGTGGTTTAATGTCACCATCATGAGATCAAGGATGTTTTTTTGTGTGTGTTTGTTTCTGTTTGTTACGCAATAGAAAAATTACAGTTTAATGTTTCACACATCACTTTTCAGTTGTTTTCAATGTGGTGTTCAAGCTTTGAAAGCAACATTGATGATATTTTAGGAAAGACAAACTTTCCAATATTTATTTAATTGCCAAACATTTAAGAGTGTTTGTGCATACCGAGCTAATTCAAGGGTTGTTAAAGAATATAGGTTAAGAGTGGGTGTAACAGATGTAACCTTATCCTGTATGTGTTTGCTGTAGCTTCACACATACCTGGTTCTGGAGTTGCTTGGTGGAGGGGAGTTGCTGGAGAGAATCCGCCGGAAACAACATTTCAGCGAAACGGAAGCCAGCCGGATCATGCGCAAACTGGTGTCTGCTGTCAGTCACATGCATGACGTAGGAGTTGTGCACAGGGATCTTAAACCGGAGGTATTGGAGAGCTTCTCAGCCGAGCTATTGCCAGAGATTTCTTTCTGTCCAAGCACAGTTTGTGTCTTTGTGATGAATGCAGGCTGGCTGGATCGTACGTTTCTGAAAAAGAATTACTGTGTTTTTCTGAACTTTGTATGATCTGTCCTTCTCTCGTTCTCACTCTGCTATTTTTTTACAAAACAAGAGTAAAATTGTTTGACCCCAACGTGGGTCACAAGTACCTGGTCAGTCATGATGTACAATTTACTACTTGAGTGAACCAGTTCTGCTGAGCTGAGAAAAATGATTGCTGTGCGTGTCTCAAATTGCTTTGTAGAACCTGCTCTTCACAGATGAGAGTGAGAACTCTGAGATAAAAATCATAGACTTTGGCTTCGCTCGACTGAAACCACCAGACAATCAGCTCCTAAAGACTCCTTGCTTCACCCTGCAGTATGCTGCACCAGAGATACTCAAATATGATGGCTATGATGAGTCCTGTGACCTGTGGAGTCTAGGGGTCATCCTGGTGAGTGGAGCAGCCACGCTCAGGTTAAATCAAAGCACTATTAATTTGACCGAGGATCATTGATTGTTCAGCAATCGGGGAGAGAACAACGAGCAAACCGTTATCTGAGTTTTTGAATGGTGAACAAGCTGTTTATGCTAACGTTACCATTTACACTATATGAATGATAGATTGTAGTGCATTTATTGACGTTCATGAGCCTAGGCCTGTTGCATTGTTGGTAGGGTTGAGTTGGCTGGAAATGGAAGGGTATTGGATCTTTAACTTACTTTAAATCCTGACTTAAGGCTTTAATTTGAATTCCATTAACCTGTTCTATTATTAATATTTTTAGGTACAATTGTTAATTACAGTTATAGCTGATCTTTTTTATGATTATATAATTAATAGATTAGTAGGCCTTCTTTTTTGTTTTATAGATCAGTACATTTTAATGGCCATGTTCAGAGCATCCCATTGCATGCCGACCACTGTGTAGTAGGGTAATGCACTAACATGGATCAGTTCCTCATGCAGCTCCACTTAAGAAGATCCATACCAAACCTGTCATCCTTAGTAGTATCTGTTATCCAAAGAATGGTTGGCTGTTCATAGGTGTGGTGCTTTTTCGTAAAAAAAAGGCAGAATATAAATTCCAGGGTATATTAGTGCGTTAAGTTATTTTGCTTGTTGAAATGCTATATTCTTGGCAAGTAAAATTTCATGTAGCTCAAAGACATTATGAAAGTATTGCTCTGTACATGAAAGGTAGATTTTTGATGAAACTCATGGCTCTTACAGGTTGTAATAGAACTAAATAACTGATCATTGATTAGCCCTATTCAGGAGCATCCTTCTTTGTGACTTAACGCCATCACTTTCCACAATGCTCCAGGAAAGTGACCTGATTATATAAATGTATAATTTACACAAATCTTTTCAGAACCCAGATTCCCACTTTAAAGCTTGTCTAAAAATGCTTTTGACTGAAGTGTTTCTATAACCAAATAAATGTTTAATCAGAAGCTTCATATACTCTTGATTTGCACATCTTATCCAGTTTGAGGATTAAACATTTGACACAGGCCACTCTGATTAAGCAATCAGCTGTTATTTTAACTGATTTTGGTAGTAGTTTAGGCTAATCTGTGTTGGATGATATTCATCTCCTCTTGTTCAGCGGTACAAACTTCAGCATCCTGTGGTGAGCTGACACAGTTTACACTCACCACAAAAAGAAGCAAAACCTGTCCCACTCTTAGACCTGGTAAAGGCTATGCGGATATGTCATCCTCATTCAACTTTTTTTTTTTTTTGCATGGAAGAGAAGAATTAAAAGGAGAGGTAGACAGGATAAGGAAAGGACACATAGTTGAGAGAAAGATTTCTGTAGTTGGCCAGTCATCCGTACAGAGCCATGGCTCTATGTTTAAGTGCTGCTTCCCACCGTCGCCCCCTGGGGGGATATGGGTGTACTGTGCCTCTTGGAGGTTTGATGAAATGGCTACTGACATGCTTTGTGCACAATGCCCTGGAAGCCAACTGAGTTGAGATATAGAGGGAGAGAGAGATCACAGCACAACAGAGCCTTTGCTGCCAAAAGGGTTGTTCCCAACTACTGTCATTTTAATAAGAAATATGAGGGCAGATGCATTCAGGCCAAGGTGAGAGAATCCTGTTCTTTCAGCTGAGCACAAACCGCTCTTCTCTTGAGTGCTAGTTCAGCCATGGTCAACAACTTGCAGCATAACAATGGAAAAATGTGGACAGTCGTGATCGGTCAAGGGCGCTTTTAAAACATGTTATTTTAACAGTAAATGTGTTTAAACACTTACGTCTAGTTACTTAACCAACTTATTGAAGGTAGTGTGGCACTGACAAAAACGAGCACGTAGTGTTTTTTCATCCGCAGCTGTTGTATAAAGTGTATAAATAAGATTTTCACTAGAGATACCTGATTTCTGAGGACAAAGGCATTAGAGATTTAAATGGAGAAAAAAGATAGTTGGGATGTTTTACAAGATGTAAATTAAAAAAAAAAAAATGCAATGCAGTTATTCACCATCAAAAGCACATATAAAGATAAAAGAAAAATGTCAAACCGCTTAAAATATCTGTTCATTTCAAATTGAATGACAGCATGTTTAAAAGGCCAGTTAGGATCCTTGAATGTTTTACTACAGAGCCACACTGATCTGTGCAGAATGGAGTTTGATGTTGTGTTGCTAGAATAGCCAAGATCTTCCCCGAAAAAGAGGTTTTCCTGATGAGAGCATTTGTCGCTACCAAACCTGTATACATAATCTGCATTAATGGTGCCTTTACACATGTCTATGTAGCTAATTCTATATGCACTATTGCTCCCAATGATCACAGATGCTGGTTTTAAATAGTGTGTTGTGTAGTTTGCAGAACGCAGCATCCATGAGTCTCAAAGAGATGTTCAGATTTTTCATATTTACTGTGAAAAAATGAGTTTAGTAACAGTGCAATGTCTCTTTCAAGATTATATTGTTCTTTCAGTTTTATTTAGGCCTTATAAATTCTTCAAAATCATTGGATTATTGTGATATTTTGGTGATATACATTTTACACAGCATTCCAGTTCCTGGAAATCAAGGTTGCAGAGTGTGTTGTACTGAAAACGGAAAATAATGCAGTCGTTATTAACTTTGCAGTAAAGCTTTTCACAAAAACACTGTTCAAGTTTTGACACAGTTGTTCTATTTGTGCTACCCAATTTTGTCAAACTAGCATCTTTCACATTTAATTCTATTTTATTTATACAGCACCAAATCACATCAACAGTCACCTCAAGGCACTTTATATTGTAAGGTAAAGACCCTACAATAATACAGAGAAAACTCCAGCAATCAGACCCCTTTTAAGAAAGCACTTGGTGACAGTGGGAAGCAAAACCTCTCTTTTAACAGGAAGTAGGTGTCAGAGGTGCGTCTACACTTTGTGGCGAGCTATGGTTGAGTCGCCACAGTTTGATGATGTGGCAGCTATTGTTAGCTCAGAGACAGAGAAGAGCTGAGAAAAAATTAAAAAATTAATAATTTAATAATTATTAATTCTAGGTGACCAACAGTTGGCCTCACTCCAAGACTTTTCTCAACAATGTAACAAAAACCTAAATAAACGTTGTTCTCTCTTTAAAGTCTATAACTGAAAAGCTAAGCGAGAGCTATTATAAACTGGTAAGCCAGTCTAAATGTGACTGTATTGTAAAAATTGCATTGAGATCTCTAAATCATCTTAATTTTAATATGTTTATGTTCATAGCAGATTGCATGGTCTTCCTTTGTTTGCAGTACACCATGCTGTCTGGCCAGGTGCCTTTTCAGTGCCAGGAGAAGAGCCTGACCCACACCAGTGCTGAAGAGATTATGCGTAAAATCAAACAGGGAGATTTCTCTTTTCAAGGAGAGGCCTGGAGAAACGTGTCCCAGCAAGCTAAGGACCTCATACAAGGTGAGGGGAAAAAACTGGCTCATTTTCTTTTGAATAACTTGAGCTTCGGTTTCTTTTTTTCCCATTAAAAACGTAGAAACATAGTGCACTAAATTTATAAAATTCCACTTAAATAGTACTACAAATTTTAGGATATGGTTATGAAAGTGAGTAGTGTTAGCTTGCAGCTCCAAGACTTCTGTTATCGGTAGATTCTTTGTTCCAGGCTCATTTTTTCAGAATAAAATATCGACTTTCAAAATAAAGTAGTCCAGAGCAGGAGGTATGAACTGTTTTTGTGAAATTGTAAATTAGTTAAATAAATAAAATGAGGTTTATGCAAAAGCTTTGAGTCGTGTTTAGGGCAGATGGTGCTGGTAGAGTCTGGAAGAAGAAATGGACAAGTAGTGCTCCATTAGTGCAATGTCAGTAAGTGTTTTGGATGAACTTTCTACTCACAAAGCAGCTTTCAGAGATCAGGTTTCCTAAAGAGGAAATAACTTCCTGCCTGTGTCTCACCTTTTCCCACCTGGATTAAGAGCGTTAAAGGTAATTATCTGCGTCTTGTTCCTGTAGAGCTGCTGACGGTCGACCCTAACAAGAGGATTAAGATGTGTGGCCTCCGTTACAACGCCTGGCTCCAGGACGACAGCCAGTTGTCCTCCAACCCACTTATGACCCCAGACATTCTCGGATCCTCCACTGCCTCTGTCCACACTTGTGTCAAAGCTACTTTTAATGTATGAAATGTTCAGAAGGGTGCTAATGTTAGATAGTAGGTCAGAACGTTCCAACCTAGTGTAAAATTTGGATTGTGTAGCTTCTGCTAAGTGTCAACCGGCTGTTATTAATAGAGATTGAGACCACATTATATTAACCGTATTGTGGGAAGATTAATTCAAACAAATGCTAAAGATATTAGTAATTTAAAATGCATCAAAAGGCACTTTGATACTGCAACAAAGCGCAGATGCTAGTTTTTGTCTTACTTGAGTTTGGATTTGTGTTGTTATTGCGATTTATCAAAATGCTGAATGGATATTAATGCGACTAATGATATAATTATGTGACCTGGGTTTTGGCCAAATATTGATGGGATCTGAAACGTAAGATCCCTTGAAAAAAGATGAGAGCAGTGCATTTCTTGGAAACTAAAATTTAAAAGTCTAACCAAACATCTGTTTTGTACTCGCAGGCATTTAACAAATGTAAGCGGGAAGGGTTCCGCCTCCAGACGGTGGACAAGGCGCCTCTAGCCAAGAGGAGGAAGATGAAAAAAACAAGTACCAGCACAGAGACCCGCAGCAGTTCCAGCGAGAGTACCCATTCGTCCTCCTCCTCCTCCCAGTCACAGGAGAAGACTTTTCAAGAAGGAGACCCAAATCGACAGCACTCTTGCATCACTCCTGTCATCACCCCTGTCAACACACCGGTGCCCTCTGGAACAGATTCTGGGCACCAGCCAGCACCTCCAGCCTTTCCCTTCTCAGAAGGACAGTAAGACAGCCTGAGGAGAATCCAGATTCAGACAGTTGGGTCTGAAGAAAAAAAAAAGAAGAAGAAGAAGTTTGGCTTGGACTAGTATAGAGACATCCTTCTTCTTTCTCTCTCTCTGGCTCAATTGCATGGATGTCAGCACGTCTCTAAGCATGCAGCAGGAGCAGCACTGTCACCTCTATATCAATCAATCAATCAATCAATCAATCAATCATCACTAGCAATAGCCTATCCTATCTTTTGCTCTGACTTTCTCACACAGACTATCAATCAGGGACTGGACCAGGAAGAAGTGTCACCAGTGTCCTAAAAGAAAAGGGCTGCCCTACTGCCCCCGGTCCAGAGAATGGAGAGACATCTTCAATCTCGTCATTAAATCACAACATCTGTCCTCTCCTTTTCTGTCTTTGTCCGAGTTTTTAGAGATTTAAAGGGAAAGTCAGCATTTACACCATGGATGCTTTGTAATTTCTGTCAAAAGGAGAGAGAAACAAAAGGCCACATGCCGGAGGATAATCTTACGTCTCTGCTATACGGAGCAGCTTATTTATATGTGAATTTTGCAGACTGAAATTTATTTATGATAAGCTATATTATTAACTTATTTATGGTTCATTATGATCTGAAAAGAAATAATGGATACAGTGAGACTAAAAAAAGAAGATATTTTGTGTGTGTGTGTGTGTGTGTGTGTGTGTGTGTGTGTGTGTGTGTGTGTGTGTGTGTGTGTG
>NW_024582446.1:174581-193134 GCF_018398535.1 Haplochromis burtoni
TGTGTGTGTGTGTGTGTGTGTGTGTGTGTGTGTGTGTGTGTGTGTGTGTGTTTTCCTATCAGCTCAAAAAAACTTTCCATACAGTGAAATGGTCTTTCATATATCTTTCTAGTTAGACACATCGAAGAGTCTAGTAGGTCAGTTTTAGTTTGTTTTGTATACATCGTAAGAGTCAAAGTCATGAAACCAGAGTTCTTTATAGGTACTCCTAATTATTTAAGGTGAATTTTAAGATTGATATTTGTTTAGTGGCTTAAAAAATATACATTTCCTGATTCATATAAAAGATGAAAATGTGTGCACATCTTTTTGTAAGAACCAAATGTGGATGTAGTATGTTCAGCCAAATCTGTGATTTTTATCAGCGAGTACTGCTGCCTGAGGCAGTGCAACCTGACTAGAACAGCTATATTTAGACTTTTTTTTTGTCTCTTATGTGGGAGTATGGCTACTGCCGGACTTAGCATTGCTGCTGTTCCATGTGGTCTGATCCTGAAGTCAGTATTTAGCCAAGCAGTAGAGACCTAATTGTCTCATTATCACTACAACCAATTGGATTGAGCAGAATGTCCCAAATGGAAAATGAAGATCAGCTTAGCGTAAGGCTTGAATGCGTCAAGTAGTTTGAGATTTGAGCCTTCTTGGAACCAAGATGCCTGAGGGCAGTTTCAAGTGACCTCCTTTTTTTTTTTTTTTTTTTTAGATTAAAAAATATTAATTAAAGGAAGGCTTATGTGCCAAACTGCATTTGAATGGCAATGTTTGCGTTTAAAGACGGTCAGACACTAGGACATTTGGAGACAATGTAGAGCAAAAGTAGCCCCGTTTTGTCTTCAGTCATAAAACTACTGCAAAATGCCTAACTTTGATGATTACAAGTTGTTGAGCACAAATTAGGGATGCACTGATTGATTATATTAGCCAAATGTTGGTATCTGGCTGTTGTGGGCCTTGTTGACTCATTTCAGCAATTAAAAATGTCTGATGTGCGAATCATATCAGTGTTTAACTGGCTTATTGTTCAAGTATAGTGTGATGAAGCGTTGAAAGACTTCAAGTTCAGTTATGCTTATTTATAGTGAAGATTTCTTTGCTTCCCTGGAACAGAAGGTGGAATAAGTACATCAGAATTTGCCAGTCGGCCCAGAAGTTAACAATCAGTGCATCCCTACCACATGCTTCTTTTTACTATTGATGCCGTCCTTGCTCTATTTACCATGTTGTACTGCATGACTGAAAAGGTGATCTTTGCACTGTGTGACAGCTCGCACTTTGAGGCAGATATCTTGTTAGTATTAGGTCCCCAGTGCATGATATGACCCGAAACATCAACCACTTCCTTTATTTGCCTTTGTGGGCTTTTTTGGGGGGCAGATTCTTACTTGATTTAATGTGAGTTTGTTTACTTGCTTAACCAATTTTCAATTCGGGACTTTTACTGTTTAAAATTGTGATGGGTGTACAAAACCCCTTGTTACAATAGCCTAAATATTGTAATATCCCAGTGTTACAATTCTGGTGTTAGTTGGGATAGTTAGGGGAAAAAAAATGCCATGCTCTGTTAACTGTTTTTTTTTTTTTTTAAATTACGTCTTTGTCTGTTTTCATTGTAATAATTGAAATACTGTATTTTGCTGTTGTGTGGGGTACTTGGTGATCCGTATGTGAAGCTACCTAGAATCAGATCCTCCTGCTCAGCCAGGATACAGATTTTCAGTTGGACTACTGTGTGCATTTAAACACACGCTGTCATCCTCTTCCATTTTTACTCTGAATCAGAACCAAAGCATTAACTTCAAAGTAGCTGCTTTAAGCTGCATGAGACATGACCTTTCATGCAAATATGCAAAAAAAAAAAAGCTTCATATATCACATTTTCTGTTTGTTCGAGTTTCTTTTCTTGGTCCATTCAATGAACGATATTTTTTAGTACAGATGATTTTTTTTTTTTTTTTAACAGCACATAATGTGTTTTCTTCAGAGATTCTTTATGGAATCAATACTATCAATACCCAGCACATTATCATGCTTAAATCTATGCATCTCTTTTACACTTTTGTGTTGCTTGTTTTGCCATTTCACAAAGACCTCATTGAATGGGTTTAAGCAGAGTGCTTAAAAAGGTGTAACAAAATTTCTATACGCTGATCGTCTACAACACCAAATATTGTGTAATGTCCAGCTTGTGCCAGAAGAAACAGCTCTGACATGTTGGAGAACAGACGTGAGATGCTGTTAGTTTCTGGGACAGGGCAGATGGACTGCTGTCAGTCAGTTTGGAGAGCAGTTTAAGACCTTGGGCTCTTTCTCATGTTTTTTTGTTTAATTTTTGTGGTGTGGCAAGGTGCACTGTCCTGCTGGGATAAGCAGTTATTTCGGTGGGAAGCGTACGGTGAAGGAACATCCACACGAATGGTGCGATCCAAGTTTTCTCAGCAGAACATTGCAGAGAGTGTTTTTAATGTTTTGGCTGATCAGTGTTTACTGTACTTTTACTCCCATAACGTCAGCCACTGTAGAAATGGAACAGATGGAAAAGATTCCCAGTATGAAAAAGCTGGAATCCTTGGAGCTAAACACTACAAAGCTCTCGTCTAACTTAGTTCGCATGAGTTCCCCGTTGCTGCCTCATTAAGCCTCTTTTCTTTTGTTTGGGTGTATTAATAGCTCAAGTGGAGGAAGAGGAAGAGTGTCCTATATTGAGCTCCCCTCTGGGAGCCAGGCTCTATTAGCTGATGTGCTGCAGTGCTGTTTGTTCCAAAGAAAATACCGTACTCTACTCACTGCCTCTGTGGGACCCAGCTCACTTTCTTTGTAGGGAAAATAACAGTGCATCACAGGAAAGGGTTGGTTTAGTATCAATGTCTCTTGGGGCTGATTTCCAAACTAGGCTTTCCTTCTTTTGATGAACATCTTGTTTATTGTGCCACCACGAGGAAGAGAGACAGAGGGAGGCCGGTTCTTATTTTAGGCCTTGTTGCCTTTGATACATTATTTTGTCAGTTCCCTTAAATTTTAACGAAAGTTCCTTTTCTGCCTACAGTGCTTCCTCGTTTCTAAGCCTGAAAACGTCACACCTAATGATGCTAAACCTTTTTAGCATTTTTCCAACACTTAATTAGAGGGCTGGTAGTTTGAATTGTTTTGTGTAAACCAGCGACTGCTGTTGTACACTGTAGGCAGAGAAATTGGCTTGGGATGTTGCAGTGTGTTTTTAGTGCTCCGGTCCATGAAGTCACACATGGGATTAAGACACTAAGGGCAGCGTTGAGTGACATCCTGTACTGATTCTCAGTATGGTGCTCATGTGCATGTGTTGTTTGTGAACGTCGAACATTTTGGACACACCTTGCAGCTAGTGTTGTTCTTTTTTGTCAACATTAAGGACGTGTACAGTACTGTGCAAGAGTCTTGAGCCAAGCTTCATTTCTCCATATTTTGCCAGGAAAATTGGAAATATGTGCAGTGAATTATCGGACACATAGAAACTAACTTGGAAATACAGTATATAGGCAAAATCAGAGTTGGTACAAAATGTTTCATTGTTTGATCTTTCTTGGATGATCTTACCACATTAACAGTTTGTTTGGGGATCATTGTCATGCTGAAACTTGAAACCAGTGCCGATGAGATGCTTTTTGTTTTTGCATGGTGGATAAAATCTGATGCTGCCTGTCTGCATTCATGATTCCATCAGTTTTGAAAAGATCGCCAACACCACTTGCTGAAATCAAACCCAAAACAATGGCTGAACCTTCACTGTGTTTTACAGATGGCTGTAAAGACTGTTGTACCTCTCTCCTGACTTCCAAAATGTTAAAATTTGGATTCATCACTCCATAAGACCTTCCCACTTATTTTTAGTCCAGTAATTGTATAGTTGACACACCTCAGTCTTTTCTCCCAGTTTCCCTCCTTTAAGAGTATTTTCTTTAGTCACTATTCATTTGAGATCATTTCTAATGATCAACTGCAGGACCAGATGTCTATCTCAGGTCCTGCGTTAGGTCTTTGTTGGATTTTTCTTTTTTATTGTCTAAAAAATGAATGAAAAAGCAACCAGTGTCCACAGACCAACTTTTAGAAAGATTACAGAACCTTTGCTCTAGAAAATGTTAAAAAAGTTAACAAAGTATGTTTCCTTGGAAGCAAAATACAAAGAAGTGATGGGTGACTCAAGACATGTTGATTGGTCACTGCCTTATGTATGGAGCTGTCCAAGGTGCTGAAGTGCTCAAACTATCAGTTGTTTGAGAGAAGCATAATAGTGCGATCCTTTAAAATGACCATGATGATTGTTAAGTGGCTCAACGAATCCACAGAAAAAGTGCTTCAAAACAAACAAAATCTCCCGCTATGGCTAATGATAAGTATATTTATTGATACAATTTAGAGCACTTCCAAGTAAGGTAGAGCTTTCATCAGTCATGAGTCAGGTGTAGCAGCTTCGATCAAGACCGAGAACAGAAAGAGTGAATGATTAAAATGTCCAGCCTTTCATGTGCTTCTGTGTTGTAGATGTTTATATCAAAGTCTAAAATACTTCAATGTCTGAACATGTAATCTCTGCGTGGCAAAAGCTCAGACTTCAGACCGCTCTGAATTCTTGGTTTCTTTCTTTCTTTCTTTTTTTTTTTTTTTTTGGTCTATTGGTCTTTGAACCTGACATTTTATGATGTCAGTGAGAGCAGATATCCCAGATATGGGCAGCCAATCAACAGAAAGTTGGCTTGAAGGGAGCGGGAAGGGAGAAAAGCTCAGTATATGATTTAAAAAAAGAGATTCATTTGAAAGGTGAATCATGCAAAGGCACCCTGGTAGTGTCCACAAATGGCACTACTGAGATAAAAAGGACCTAATACGCTCCACTTTGGATACAAATAATGGAATTAATAATAATGTTAAATAATATCCAGAATCATTTCAGCCAGGAAATGAAATATGTGAACTTTTTTTGTTTTAATTTGGGAGTATATGCTAACAGTTACTTTGATTAAAAGTATCCAACTACAACTACACTGATATCTCTGGGGCAGTGACAGCCATATGTATATATATAGCCCCCTTACAGTTCAGCCTTTTAAAAGCAAGTGGTCAGCTACAAAGTGGCCTTGCTGAGCTACACTTACCTGCATGAGGACGTGTTCTCTTGCGTTAATTTATTTGACTCAGCGAGTGTTGCTCTATGTAAAGTTGGTAACAGATATTAATGCTTCCACATCCATGGGTTGTAAGGGATGTAAAGGCATCATCCTCATCATCGTGATCATCATCATTTTCGTCACCAGTGCAGCCATCATGCATGTGCTGATGTTGCTTGATTCCTGTCAATCTTTCTGTTCTTATCAAAACTTGTCCAAACATACTGTAGCAGTGAATCCCTTTGAGATTGGTCACTAAACTGGTTTAAAACACAACATCAAGCTTTAAGGGCAAAACTTTGCACTTACATGTTGATTTAGTCACGCATATGTTGCAGGAAAAATGTCCTCTTTTGTGCAGGTTCAAATGTTTCTCATCGTTCTGTTTCTCTTGATGGTTGTTGTCAGATAATTCTAAGATAAAATAAACCTCAGCAGTAGTACTTTTTAGATACGGCGAGGAGACACCATGTGCGTACCTGCTTCTTAAGGCACTGTGAAAATCATCCTTCAGGACTTTTGGGCACACCGTCGATAGTATGAGGGGAAAAAACCCTCGATTTGCTTCAATAAATGCTTTACGTGCTAGCTGAATACATGTGTACGTTTGATAATCTGATACCAGTAATGAGTCTTTTAATAGATCCTCTGCTTCATTGTATTTTTAAGTGTTTACGTCATTAATGAAGATATTTTGTGATACCAGGATTTGTATGTATGAGTTGTCAAAAAGACAATAAACGTACGATTTCCTGTTCACTTGATGATTTTGATTTTAATAAATCAGGTGTGAACTTGTCATGTTGACAAGGGTTTTAAAAGTATGTCAGACGGCAGCCACCAGATGGCAGTGTTTAATAAAGTTTAACCAGAAGAGCAGTTTACTGTTCAATAAGCCTTTAGAAACAAGTAGAAAATTATGTTTAGCATATATTATCTTAAACATTGCTACAATAAATTGTGTCTTCAAGGTTGTTTAAATCACCACCAGATGTAAGGTTTATGCCATGGGTGCCCTAAATTAACCTTATTGATAATTATCAAAATAATTTAGCATATTTCTTTAATGGTTAATTCTCCAGTTAAGCTCTTAATATGAAGTGAATTTTCAAATTTCTTGTTTATCAAAAACATAAAAATAGTATTAGTAGTAATAGTAATAATATTTTTTTTTTGAAGGGGTTGAATATTAAGATTGATTCATTTCAGATTTAGGCATAAAAACAAGAATTCAAATAACAATATAGTTTTTACTTTTAAAAACACATTTGATGGATTTAAAATAGTAATAATTGTGTTTTCTTGCATTTATTACAGTTTGTCTTTTGCATTTGTTAAGCACCCTAAGACTGTTTCTCTCCATAAATATGCCAGTCTCCTGTTATATCATTTTTATGTTTTGATTTACTTATTTGTATACAGGGCAGTATTTATAGATATAAGACAAATGTAATAATTTAATCATCTGGAAATATGTGAAAAAAGGGTTCTCAGAATATTTAAAAGCAAAATTATTACTGTTTGTGTTTAGTGTAAGAATGATGTTTATTAAACCAGCTTTATCTGTTTTCCTCAATACCAACATATTAAATGTCTTTTCCACTAAATTGTAAATTATTTGTAAATCATTAACATTTTTTACTCATTTGTCGATTAAGTTATTAATCATAGTATACGTGCCACAATTCAGAATCGGTGAAGTATGAATATAGTTTTTGAAATAGTTTTCTGCCAGTTTACTTAGCTGGAAGTTACTGTGTAATATCATATGCTACCAGGAGAGGATGCTCTACACCTCTCACCGAAGAGGACTCTATGTCCAGTATAATTCATCTACATCTTCTGAAAAAAGTCCCAGAAAAGTGAAGGAGACGGGAGTTTTATATATTTAGGCAAAAGAATGTACAACACCAGTCACAATTTCTTTTGCATCAGTATTCTTTATAACAAAATACAACATGTTTACATTAAATATTCGTCATAACAGTTATGACAAATATTTCATGTAAACATGTTGTATTTTGTAGCTATAGGGTTGTTTTTTGAAGGACATGGCAGCGGAAATTCTACAGGAAAACCGCACTTGTTCATGCAAATGTTTACTTTGCAGGGTGTTCAAAAAGATACTGTTCCCTTTATACTTTCCTTTTTCCACCATCAAATCAAATGCCATTTTAATACAAGCCAGTAGGCAGGTCATGTTTTTGAGTGTAAGCTGGCTTCTGCAGGACACAGACTGATACAGTACTCCTGCATAATATTTAAAAAACAAAGCAGATTTTTCCTATTCATGGCTTTCAATCCACTTATTGTGGTTTCACCCCACTTGCTACTATATGCAACAATACAGATGGTGCACTTACAGAGCACTTTTGCCTGGCTAATTTTGCAACATGGACGCTCTGCAGGAGAAACTCATTATACAGTGTGTGTGTGTCTGTGTGTGTACATGGACATGGACATGATATCTCTTTTCTTTGAAATCTCTCTCTCCACTAACATGCTAGCCATTACTAAACAATGTGTGGTATACAGTAGGTAAGTATTCAGATGGAAGGTCTGTGCTCTAAAACCCATAACTGAGAACTATTTGCCAATACACCAAAAAAGACAAAAAATAAACACAGAAAGCAGAACATCTTATAACCATGTGCTGCATAATCACAAGGGTGCCTGAGTGTAAGATATGGTTTATGGTAGACATGTAGTGGCACAGTGATTAAAATGCAAAGCACCAGAAATTCAGCTAACTGTAGTAAAGTGAAAACAATGTAGACCTTTGTATGATACAGCACAATTTATGCAAAGCCTTTTTTGTTCACCTTCAAAGAGCACAACCTGAAACAATGTTACTTTTGTTTGTGTCCGCATTTCGTCTCTCCTCATCTGCCACTACTCAGCACTACGCAAAATGTTAAAATGATTACAGACATTTCTCAAAGATAATTCATGCAGTTAGGCACATGGCTTATTTTATGCATCGCCACGCTGAAATAACGTCTCAGATTAGAAACAAAACCTGCTTAAAATGCCAATTACAATTAAAACAAGACTAAATGTGCAATAATTTATATATGATATTGCTATAATTTGTCAGTCTATAAAGAAGGTTACAATTTAAGAGATATGCCAAGTATTTAATCATTCCAGGCCTTCATTTTTTTTCAAATGAGAAAATTTGTTGTTTTAATTCTACTTGTTTTTTCTTAATAGAAACAGTTTTAAACTTGATGGAGCCAAGGACCTGGAGAAAATATTCCAAATGATCCAAATGTTCAAAGGCCCCCCTCTTAAATAAACAATAACCAATAATTTTACTAGAATTTTAAGATGCCATGAGAATAATTTGTTTACTCAACTTTTTTTTTTTTTACTCTAAATACTTTGGATGTGACATGATGCATCATGTTTATCCTAGAATTTCTAGTTCCTAAATATAACATAAGTGGGAAATTTGGACATATAATTATTGTTTTGTCATTCTTAATAGTAGTTTAGATTTTAACTTTATAAAATTACATCATAGTTTTTACATTTTTAGCAAATTATTTTTTCACATCCCTTGCTTGGGCTCTACTGTCCCAGTAGTACTAGTATTGAAAAATTTTTCATATATTTTGCAGTAGACCTAATCAGATTAATTAAAGATAATCGTTATCAAGAAGAAATAACAAATGCTTTCTGTTATGAATGAAAAGCTGCTTTTAAAAGCAACAAATGCTTTAAGTGAATATTTTAAACCAAAAAACAAATATACCAACAAATCTCAAAGGTTTTGCACAGCCTCTGATTTAGTCGCAGCTCCTCCCAGGCATGTCCTCAAAGAGGAGAGCAGCGTTTGAGAGATGAATGCAAAATGGGACAGAGGGCAAGGGAGGAGGTTGAACTTGGAGTGTGGTTTTGATGTGTATGTGTGATATACCTTTACAGGACCAACACTTTTTTATTAACGTTTTTCAGAGAGCTGAGAACTTCCTCAAACTGGAGGATGTTGCAATAAATTAGATGGTGTTGTGGAGTGAGCATGGCGAATCATGGCAGAATCTTTTTGTGTAGCTCTGTTATGATGTCATGATTCACTGCTTTAGATCTAAAAATCTTAATAAGTTGAAGTTTAGAAGGAAGTAAATATAAACCGAGGCATTGTTGTCTCTCTGGTATGGGCAAAGTAATGTGTGTGTTTCACCATGTGTGTGTTTGTACTCCACAGGGTGAGGTTTAAGCTGGACTCCAGAGAGGTGAAGTGCCTTCGATCCCTGGGAGTGGAACGCATTTCCTTTTGTTGCCCTCCAATTTTTGACTGGCTTGCCCCAGCACATGAGGATGATGGGGCTGTTCCTATTATCCAACTTCCCAGACCCCTCCTTCCACCTCACCCCCACCCTACCCTGCTCTGCCTGTTCCCAAAGCGACTGGCATTCCTGGGGGCCACCAGTGAAGCAGCTTTTAGAGGGAAGGCCCGCTGGCTCCTGGGTGGCCTCTTGTGCACAGGCTCCAAGGGGAGGAGACAATGTCTTATTAATTGACTGGGTGTCTTGGGCAGAGTGCAGGAATTTGCAGAAGGGGGATCGATGGAGGGGCGGGATGACTGAGGAAGATTCACAGTCCACCAGCAGAGATTCATTGACAGCTGTTTCAGATTTATGTCCGTTTGATTTACACTGCGGTGAGGAGGACAAGATAGGAGGCAATGCGGAGGTGGCTGCACTGCAGTAACACAGAAACTATTTTTTAAAATGACTTTTAAGTCAATAACTTTTAAGTTCTGCAATATTAAAACTTTCCAATTTGGCTGGAATTAGATATTTTTCAAAAAGTCTTAGAGTCCAACCTAATTTCACAACATAGATAATATTTCTGAGATGTATAATACACTAATTTTAGTTTATTTGGACCAAAATAACACATTTTTCTTCTCAAAAAAATTGACATATCCGTTTTCATTTAATCCTAGTGTACTTCTACTTTCCTGCACATTTTATTTCAAGTTTAGCCTGACTTTATTTCATTCAATATTACATCAGTTTTATAAAGCAGCTCCAAATACAGGATGACAACACTACTTCCTGTTAATGCAGTTCACTTTGGTTATTTGTCCCTTCTTCCCCAGTGGCTATTGGTTAAATACATGATGTTCAACTTCATTCACCATAAAGATTTGTTTGGCGTTACCTTTAGGCTTTTTAAAAAAATAATAATTAGATGAATTTGAGTATGGTGGCATAGTTTTCTGTTGACGCTAAGGTGCTGAAAAATGTCAAACATCAATGTCAAACAAAGATCGTTCTGCACATGACTTGTGGGTTTGTGCAAGTTTGATGGAGTGGGACAGGACAGGGAGGGGTTGTTTGGGGTGGGGGTGGGGTGGGTGGTGAGGGGGCTGGGATGGGGATGAACCATCTCCCCATGTGGTCTCCCCCCACGTGTCCTCACCCTAATTCTGTTACATGTGTCCCCCATTAGCACTAATGGAGCAGCCATTGTCCCCCCGTTGTGTGCTGTTGCACCCTCGGCCCAGTCACCTTGAGTCAGTAAACTCAGCTCTGTCATGTTTGGACTGCTTCCCACAGCCAGAGGTCTCCATGACGACTGTGGACCCCACTCACTCACACACGCACTGACTCACACACACTTCATTTTGTATGCATTAAAATGTAAAAATACATTTGCTGCTTTTGGAAGAGCTGACGCCTTAAAACACAATCTAAGATGCATGATGCATGCATGATGATGTTTAGTAAATGACAAATATTAATGACCCTTTCAGTACATTATTTGTTTTGTGTTACATCAACACTGTTGTGTAAAGTCCAAAAACTTTGTGACACTGCTTTAAAAATATTTATGTGTTATTAATAAAGTGTAGAATTTGCTTTGTAGATAAAAAGTGCCCTTATTATCACTTTTATGCTTTAATTTAAACAAAAGTTTCTGCACAAAAATTTGTTAGACCTAAAATGTCCCTAAAATGTTAATTTCTTTTAAAAAAAAGAAAAAAAAAATCTTGCTCTTAAAATGTGCAAAAAACACAGATGTTTCCCACACTTCTTGTAGAAAGATAGACAGTTGGATGGGTAAAGTGAGCGGAGACGAGTGCGCATGTAGACATCTTGCTTGGTACATTATCAGGTGACCTGGCCCCCATGCTGCATCCATCATGTAGAGACTGATTGAGCTGACCTTCAGGCCTGCCCTACCGACCCCTGGGCTTCCTGTTCTTTGTCAGCCTCTCACAATACCACTGGTATCACACAGACAGGGGAGGTCTGAGAACCGACCAGGGGAGTCCACCCAGGCCACGCTGGGGATGCGGGGGGTAGTGATGGGGTGGGGGCAGGAGTGGAGAGGGTCTTTGGGGAGGGAGCTGAGAACCCCCTTTTCAATTTCACCCGGTCTTTCCAAATTAGAGAAAAGGCAGAGAGTGGTGTCCTCTGTCACCCTGCCACACAGGGACCTTTAAAAAGCAGCCTCAGTGGTTTTTCAAGTGAGGTGTCTTCTCAAGAGACAAAAAAAGAGGAGAAGAATAAGTGGGCGAAGAATTTAATTGTGGCCCTGTGTGAGGACTGGCAGGAGGATGGCCACTCTAGGTTTGTAAAGGATTCAGGCAGTTTGCTTGTCCTTCCTCTGTGCCTCTCTTTGGACCCATGTATATATCCTTAAGAAGATGATCTTTCTCAGGTGACTCTTATTAACAGTGATGGAAGACATACATTTAGTGAGGTGAGTTCCTGTATGGCAGGGTGACACTACAAGCCCTGAAATTAAATTCTTACTTAGGTAGAGGAGAATGCAGCAAAAGCATAAATGGTTCTGAAAGTGTGTATTCCAAGAGTCCATGGGGTTTTGGGGTTGACTTTTTCTGTAAAATATTTTGTTACTTTACCTCTTTTGGGATTGACCTGTTATAGTATCTAAATGAAGCTGATCAAGACATCTGAAAATTGACAAGGAATCCAATTAAATATTACTTTTTGGGAGAGTGCCAACAAGGCAAAAAAAGTTGGGGACCCAATCACACATTAAGACCTTTGGCCTTCCTGGGCTAAGATCTGCTTTTTAAACAACTACCATACACAAAAGCCTTGCTTGTACATGTGTAAAAACTGCCAGGTCAAGGTGAGAATAGATGAATATGAAAACTCTGCACACAGCACAGTGTAGGTGAATTCTGCACAATGGGAGACTTCTGCTATGATAAGCTTGTTCTTCTTATGTAAAATTTCAATGTCAAATGTAAAAAGGAAAGGTCCTACAGTCAATAGGTGTAGCGGAATTTTAAAAAGTGGATTAGTACTGGAGTACTACAGTACTGTGTAAAAGTCTCAAGTTGCCCCTTATTTCTTTGTATTTTGCTAGGAAAAAGGGAAATAGAGGCAATTTAGAGACATACATGGATCTATAGCATTGAACTCAAAAGCAGAGTTTGTACAGTTCTAACAAGCTTCAAAGTCAATATTTGGTATGACCATCTTTATTCTTCTACACAGCCTGAACTCCCTTAGGCGAGCTTTCTTGTTATTCCTTTAAGTAACCTTCAGGAATAGTTCTCCAGGTATCTTGAAGGACAATCAAAGCTCTTCTTTGGATGTTGGCTGCCTTTTGTTCAATTCTCGGTCAAGACGATCCCACACTACTTCAATAATGGGTGATCGTGGCTCAAAGACTTGGCAGTTCATCTTGGAACCAGAAGGTCGCCGGTTCGATCCCCGGCTCGGACAGTCTTGGTCGTTGTGTCCTTGGGCACGACACTTCACCTACCGCCTACTGGTGATGGCCAGAGGGGCCAATGGTGTGATATGGCAGCCTCGCTTCTGTCAGCCTGCCACAGGGTGGCTGTGGCTACAACTATAGCTTGCATTCACACCAGGATGTGAGAGTGAATAAATAGTGGAATTGTACAGCACTTTAAGGGCCCTGAAAAGCGCTATATAAAGGCAATCCATTATTATTAATGTTGACGTCTGGCTCTAGGGAGCACAATCCTTGACACATAGTGTTCCATTGTGTGTTTTTCTATCCAGGTATGCTTTTACCGCATTGCTAGTTTGTCATGCCAGTGTCATGCCATGCTAAAAAATGTAGCCGTTACCAATAAGATGGTTTCCAGATGATAAACTCTTATTTTGGACATATAAAGCAAACAGACCAGTATATACACACATACACATATACACAGATACCTGCATATACATGTACACATACGTACACATATTTGCTCAAACAAAATAAACAAAGTCTCGGTGACTTGGAATAATCCCTACCCCACAGTCAACACTCTACAGACTTACCATATTCATCCTTATCCCCAGTTCCCTTTAGCACTATAATCTATAATAGATATCATTTAGATATAAATTAGCATAATTATATATACTAGCAGTCATCAGTTTCATTAATTTCATATTCTATATTGCATGGTGGATCAAAATCTCTCTGTTTCTCTTACTTAAACATGGCTTCTTGACAGCCACCCTTCCACTAAGACTATTCGTGAACAATAGATCATTTGTCTGAAAGTGATCAGGAACACGGACTGGTCTGAAAATGATTGAAAAAGCAGCCATGTTAAAAAAAAAATTTTTTTTGAAAGACCTTCAGAAAGCTTGGAGAGGTATTGCTCAAGATAAAAAATAACAAGACAATTTAGCTCCTAGAAAGCAAAATAAGCACAACATATGGCACATAGTTACTGCTCATTAAGAGCAACATAGAGAACCAACTGCTCGGGCTGAAAAGGATCCAGATAAATTTTAAAAAGAGTATGCTTCTATTTTTTTATTTTTTTATTTTATTTTTTAGCAGCGTTCACAACACCACCTTTATGTTTCTCTCTGGTTTATTTATGCTTATACATTCATGTTCATATGTGCGTTCCAGTTCTTAGTCATGAGGATACATGAAGTGCTGTCTAAAGTACCTACTGGTTACCATGACAATACTTCTTCAGAGAGGTTTGGGACAATCACCTACCTGTATTCCTTGTATTCCTTCAATGTACAAGTGATCTTAATATGAGTTGTCCTTGCGTCCCAAGATACATGACTGTGCGAATAAATTGTGTTAATCGATTCTGGATTCACAAAGGTCCATTCATTACATGGTCAAAGTAAATGCTTATTACCTCCACGCATGCTCTTTCAACACACAATATGTACAACATCCTTGTAATGGTTAATTTATATGAATAAAATCAATAACGCTGCATTGAGCGACCCTGAAGATCCTGGGTAAAAGAAATGCTATGTGAGTTGTCATGAAAAAGAGGGACTAAGAATATCTTAATGACCATCGGGGGGGGGGCGGCAACAACTCATAATAGTGAAACACAGAAATTTAAAATAAATACCAGTTTATGATCATAAATAAAAACCTATATGACACATATTTTATTTTCTGTTCTATATCACTGTGTAAATATGTATTTTTTTTAGTTTTACTTATACTTACACTGGTTAACCCATCAAAGCTTAAATTCTGTTATAGAAACCAGAAGTTTCACTTTGGTTTGTAAAATACTTGCCACAGAAGGGAGTGCAATTTGTTTGATTTGGCAGAATTTCATCCCTAATGCCCTTCTTGATGCAAACACAGAGAGGTTTTGTGTATCCAGCTCAGGTTGAACCAGCAACCTTGGACTTGCTAAGCAAACATGTAAGCCATTACACTATGTAACAATTTGTAACAATCACCCATAGTTTTGTAACGGCTGTGTCAGTAGAGTCTGTAATTAATGCCTTTTCATTAAGTCATGAATGTTAGTATCGCATCCTCATACTTATATTGTGTTTTTAAAAATGATCTAATTATTGTTGATTTTATTGGTAGCAGCTTTTAGTTGTCATTATTTCATACAAGCTGTAGATGATTACAAAGAAATACCTGAAGAGAGAGAGAGAAAAAAGCTGGAAGTTGTTAGACTTAAGACATTACAGCTGAAATATGATTCTGGAAAAGCCTGATGATTGATTTTTTTTCCCGAATGAGAATGAAAATCCTCATGAAAAATGAAAATGTATTTTTTTGTAAAATGACTCAGGCGCGGTGGTTAGCACTGTTGCCGCACAGCAAGAAGGTCCTGAGTTCAATTCCATCATCAGGCCGGGGTCTTTCTGTGTGGAGTTTGCATGTTCTCCCCGTGTTTGCGTGGGTTCCCTCCGGGTACTCCGGCTTCCTCCCACCGTCCAAAGACATGCAGCTTGTGGGGATAGGTTAATTGGATAATCCAAATTGCCACTAGGAGTGAATGAGAGCGCGAATGGTTGTCTGTCCCTGTGTGTTGGCCCTGCGACAGACTGGCGATCTGTCCAGGGTGTACCCTGCCTCTCGCCCTACGACAGCTGGGATAGGCTCCAGCGCCCCCTGCGACCCTGAAAAGGATAAGCGGAAGCGAATGGATGGATGGATGGACTCAGTTATTGCTGTGGGACTATGATTTGTATGATACAATGTGGAAACTAAGGTTTATTGTTTTCTTAAAGATAGAAAGAAATTATTGATGAGAGACTCCACCTAGTAATAGAAGGCAGCAGAACAAAGGCTAACACCAACCTTTGCATGACCTTTAATTGCAAACAAATTGATGTTATGGCGCATAAAGAAACCTTATAAATCTTTTAAATGTACCCCTTTGAATCACTACTGCATTTTGATTCCTGTTACCTACCTTCATCAAGAATAACATGAAATGTTAAAGCTAACAGTGTAGCCACTATGACCTACTGTCAGCTGCTCCCTGTCCCTCAGAGTCCTGGAAGCACCTGGTCAGGATGTGGTCTTCTATGTCTCAGCCCAGACTGCAGACCTATGGCCCAGCACACTGAAGCTCCACTTCTTTTTCTTCAAATTCATTTGCATTGCTAATGCACAGGAGACAGCTGTCATCTTGCTGCGACCATGATCAATCCAAAGCCAGGGGGAAAAGGTGGAGGGAAGGAGAAAAAAAGATAAATAAAACTGCCGGATAAATAGGTTGGCCTATTATCTTCTGGCCTTGCATGGGTGCCGGTCCTTGAGAGAATGAATTTCAATGAAAGTCTCTTTTCACTGGGGGGAAGAAGAAAGAGAATAAAATACTGGGGGGAAAATGCCTAGAGAAACAATTGGAAGCAGAAAATTAGAAGAGGGTTGAAGGAAAGCAAACAAGTTTTGTTTTCAGCTCCCTTGTTGAAAGTACTCTCCATAAAACAATGGAAAACATTATAAAGGTAAGGTGATTCATCCTGAGCATGTATCCATGTGAGGGCTCTTCATTCAGCATGTAGACATGTCTTTTCTTGAGAACACATATACCTGATTACTCAGTTTTCTTTTTTTGTGTGTGTGTGTGTGTTTTTTTTTTTTAGATTTCCTGAAAGTCTGTCTGGTCAGGATTGTTTACAGCAGTCTGGTACAGCAACAACAGTGTTGTATTTTTTCCCTTGAAGTAAATGAAATGCCCTTGTATCAATAGGTCTTTCATTCAAACCCTGTATTTTCTATTTGTGATGTAGCTGACAGTTATAGCTTGTGATGGAGCCATGTGGAGGCTGATTTTTATTTTCATAATGTTTTTTCAGTTTCTAGTATTAAAGAGGGAAAACATACTCGAAGAATATTCCTGGTGTTTCACTGAAGTTACAGGTAAACACTGATGAAAAGTCATTTAGGTACAAGTAGTACACTTCACTGAAAAATGTTAGTGTCATCTTTTTACATACTAAAGAATTTTACCTGATTACATATTATTTATTTAGAAAGACTAATAATAAGAAATAGTGTGGTAATAATGGTGTACTAAGGTGGAAACAAGAAGGTAATAATATGGAGATAGCGGGTTATTACCAATTAATTACCAAAGTAATAGTCTAGTACTAACAAATAAATATTGGCACCAACTTTGTCACAACAATGGTTTTAGCCATGTACTATTACACTAACATTTTCATAATTTTGTAATAAAGAGCCATAGGGGGACAACAATGTGGCTAAACCAATCAATAGTGTTAGTGTAGTATTATAAACTAGTATTAATATAGTAATAGCTGTATAGTAGTAGTATAGTAATTAATAATTAATTTACAAAAGGCATATACTGACTTTCAAGTGATAGTAACCTCATAATAATAAAGCAATACTGATTCATGATTGAACACATTTAACATAATATCATATATTTTATCATATTGTACTACAGTAATAAATGCTATCTTATGTTGCCAACATCCTTCTTTGGAGGTAAACGGTGTAAATATTATGTTTAACTTGCTATTTCCGTATTAATAGTGCCCAGTTTCCACCTTATTACACAACTATTATCACCTTATTACCAAGCTGCAATCAAAAGTACAACTAAAAACACATACAAGAGAAAACAATGGCATGTCATTGACTTGGGTATTAATAATACGGCAAAGTGCTACTGGAATTTTTTTTTTGGGGGGGGGGGGCATTTTTCCTAAAATTGGATTTTTTGAAACGTAAGGTATATTAAAGTGTCAAATGTAATGCTTTTGATTGACTAACAGACTACTTTGCTGTAATCCTTTTTATCTGTGATCATTGCAAATAAGAAGAGCTCTGATTCAAAAGCCTTCTTGAGTTTGTGCCTCAATTTGTTCATTTATTTGTTTATTTAGAGGATATTGGAAACAGCCGCTTAGTGTGTTAGGTAAACCCAGCCAAAGCTAATGCAGTCTAAAAAAAAGCCTTCCTTCAATAAATCTATCCTTCATGAAGCTTATATTTGGGATTGATGCTGTATCCACCTTTTTTGTGTCAGCAAAACCAAAAATGATGTCCTCGAAAATGTTCATATAGTTGAATCAACAGCCCTCAAAGGAACTTTTAAGACAATCTAAGGTTAATTAAGCCTTAATTAAGGTTGTAGGACTCCTGTATTAGACTGCAGAAGTTTAAGCTGAACTGGGTAGGGATAGCTTTTTCTTTTTATTGCTACTATTGCATACAATATCTCGTAATAAATGCTGCACTAATTAGTTATCCTGAAGGAGCAATACTGGAAGTGTAAGATTTAAACAAAGTAGCCAGACAGAAGCCTTTAATTTGGAGACCACATGATGACAATGGAGGTAAGTGAAGACACAAGAAGCTATTACTTTTCCTTCACTGCCTTCACTTTCTCTGCTAATAATGTTTGCCTAAGCGGGACTGAGGGAAATGAGGTGGAAAACTCGGAGTGTGCTTGTGTGTGTGTGTGAGTTGGGGGTGGATCTATTTCTGTGTGTGGGGTGGGTTTGGTGTGAGGAGGGAATCAATTGATTCCTGCTAAAGGAGTAGCAACAATGTTTCATCTTAAGATGTCATCTCTCTCTATCTCCCTTGCTCTTTCGCACCCCCAACCCACACACACACACACACACACACACACACACACACACACACACACACACACACACACACACACACACACACAC